>NC_092720.1:224718809-224881130 GCF_047496885.1 Scyliorhinus torazame
ACCACCCTCTGTCTTCTTTCAGCTAGCCAATTTCTGATCCACATCTCTAAATCACCCTCAATCCCCAGCCTCCGTATTTTTTGCAATAGCCTACCGTGGGGAACCTTATCAAACGCTTTGCTGAAATCCATATACACCACATCAACTGCTCTACCCTCGTCTACCTGTTCAGTCACCTTCTCAAAGAACTCAATAAGGTTTGTGAGGCATGACCTACCCTTCACAAAGCCATGCTGACTATCCCTGATCATATTATTCCTATCTAGATGATTATAAATCTTGTCCCTTATAATCCTCTCCAAGACTTTACCCACTACAGACGTGAGGCTCACCGGTCTATAGTTGCCGGGGTTGTCTCTGCTCCCCTTTTTGAACAAAGGGACCACATTTGCTGTCCTCCAGTCCTCTGGCACTATTCCTGTAGCCAATGATGACATAAAAATCAAAGCCAAAGGTCCAGCAATCTCTTCCCTGGCCTCCCATAGAATCCTAGGATAAATCCCATCAGGTCCCAGGGACTTATCTATTTTCAGCCTGTCCAGAATTGCCAACACCTCTTCCCTACGTACCTCAATGCCATCTATTCTATTAGCCTGGGGCTCAGCATTCTCCTCCACAACATTATCTTTTTCCTGAGTGAATACTGACGAAAAATATTCATTTAGTATCTCGCCTATCTCTTCAGACTCCACACACAATTTCCCATCCCTGTCCTTGACTGGTCCTACTCTTTCCCTAGTCATTCGCTTATTCCTGACATACCTATAGAAAGCTTTTGGGTTTTCCTTGATCCTTCCTGCCAAATACTTCTCATGTCCCCTCCTTGCTCGTCTTAGCTCTCTCTTTAGATCCTTCCTCGCTACCTTGTAACTATCCATCGCCCCAACCGAAACTTCACACTTCATCTTCACATAGGCCTCCTTCTTCCTCTTAACAAGAGATTCCACTTCCCTGGTAAACCACGGTTCCCTCGCTCGACGCCTTCCTCCCTGTCTGACCGGTACATACTTATCAAGAACACGCAGTAGCTGATCCTTGAACAAGCCCCACTTATCCACTGTGCCCAACACTTGTGGGGGTTTCACCCCCACAACCCAAAAGATACACAAGGTAAGTGGATTGGACTCGCTAAATTGGTCCTTAATTGGAAAAAATATAATTGGGTACTCTAAATTTTAAAAAAAGCTAACAGGTGATGTTAAATCACCACTATTCTTAGAATTCCTCCTTTTCCAAAGAGGGTCAATAAGAATTCTAAATGGTGAACAGGGATTCTCACTCCCTGACTCCTATGCAGACTTAAGTAGGTGCCATTCAGGTCAAAATAGTGTTTCAAGTTATTCCCGGTATAACCTATATCTGGGTCCTGCTTTGCTGCGAAAGTAAAGTAGACTTTGCAATAACCACTGGTTCAGGTTACTGTTAATTTTTAGCTTTACTTTATTTTGCTTGAAAAAGATAACATCACTGTCTTTACAAAAGTAAAAAAGACCATGGGCGCGATTCTCCACTCCCACGCCGGTTGGGAGAATCGCCTGGGCCGCCAAAATTTCCGGGGACGCCGGTCCGACGCCCTCCCGCGATTCTCCCAAGCGGCGGGAACGGCCCGGTCGAGTTCCGCGGTCCGCGGGCCGGAGAATCGCCGGAGACACCCAAAATGGCGATTCTCCGGCACCCTCGCGATTCTGAGGCCCGGATGGGCCGAGTGGCCAGGCCAAAACGGCGGGTTCCCCCCGGCGCCGTCCACACCTGGTCGCTGCCGTCGTGGGTGGTGCGTGAACGCTGGGGGGGGGGCGGCCTGTGGGGGGGCGAGGGGGCATCCTGCACCGGGCTTCACCTGGAATGTGGCGTGGCCCGCGATCGGTGCCCACCGATCGTCGGGCCGTCCTCTCTGAAGGAGGACCTCCTTCCTTCCGCGGCCCCGCAAGATCCGTCCCCCATCTTCTTGCGGGGCGGATTTGGACAGGACGGCAACCGCGCATGCGCGGATGACGTCCGTTATGCGGCGCCGGCTGCGTCATCTATGCGGCGCCGCTTTTACACGGGCGACAAGGCCTGGCGCGGGTAGATGGCGCGGCCCCGATACTGGCCCATTCTCAGGGCCTGAATCGGTCGGGACCGGGGCCGTTTCGCGCCGTCGTGAACCTCGACGGCGTTCACGACGGCGCGGCCACTTCGGCGCGGGGGTGGAGCATCGCGCCCCTCGCTTCTGGATTCCCCCTGATCAGACCCTCCGGATCTTCCTTGACAATCTCTCTTCCCCAGTTGTTGGTTTTCTCCTGGTTCATTTGCTGTTCTGCTCGATTTTTGTGTTGCTTTCATTCCCATGCAAGCTGAGTGTGTTGGCTGCTCGCGATTCAGGGTATATATTCCCGTACCAGCCTCCCCGAACAGGCGCCGGAATGTGGCGACTAGGGGCTTTTCACAGTAACTTCATTTGAAGCCGACTTGTGACAATAAGCGATTTTCATTTCATTTTATATTGCCCTTCCAGCAACCAAACTGGTGACGTGACATTATTGAAAGTAACTCCTTTCCCTGACAAGCGATATATATTTGATATATATTGCCCTTCTAGCAACCAAGACGTTCATTTGCTGGAAAGTGACTTTAGGGACCAGAGTGCATCTAGTTCTAATTATGCCTGACACAATTTTTTAAATTTGCCGGACCCTAATTATCTTTAGCCCTTGTACTATCTAAAATTGATTGACAGGTAATATATTTGGTTCCTGCCTCATCAGCAAATGTTTTGACAGCAAACCCCAGCCTTATCATCCCAGCCCCAATGTTTGACGATAACTTGTGTTCAGTGAAGCAGTTCCCTCTGAATCTCTGCATTCAACTGGTGTCAATATTTCACACATGCACTTTATTGTTACCTAATTGGGACATAAATCTTGACCCTTCTTATTCGACGAGAGGTTGAATAAATTCGGTTTGTTCTCACTGGAACGACGGAGGTTGAGGGGCGACCTGATAGAGGTCGACAAAATTATGAGGGGCATAGACAGAGTGGATAGTCAGAGGCTTTTCCCCAGGGTAGAGGGGTCAATTACTAGGGGGCATAGGTTTAAGGTGCAAGGGGCAAGATTTAGAGGAGATGTACGAGGCAAGTTCTTTTACACAGAGGGTAGTGGGTGCCGGAGGAGGTGGTGGAAGCAGAGACGATAGTGACGTTTAAGGGGCATCTTGACAAATACATGAATAGGATGGGAATAGAGGGATACGGACCCAGGAAGTGTAGAAGATTGTAGTTTAGTCGGGCAGCATGGTCGGCACGGGCTTGGAGGGCCGAAGGGCCTGTTCCTGTGCTGTACATTTCTTTGTTCTTTGCACTTGCTAAAAGGTTTTAATTTCTAAAGTTGGTTTTAACTTCTAAAAAAGTGTAAACTATTAAGTGTAAAATAAAGTATAAACTTATTATATTTGTAACTAAAAACCTTTGTTACATTTGTAACCACAACTATATATGTGACTAAAACTTAAAATTTGCTACAATTTCTTTAACTGGAAAGATGTTGTCTCAAGCTGGTTTAAGCGGACCACGCTTTTTGTATTTCACCCTTCTTGTCTTGCTGGTAACCCTTCATGGGATTTTCCCTTTACATTTAAAATCTCAGGTTTTACCAGACTTCCATGGTTCAAATCTCATATTTCCCCACATTCCTTTACACCCCATCTTGGCATTTTGAAACATGGCCTAATTCTTTTAATTATTTTCCCTCCAATCCTTTTGTACTATCTTATATCCCTAATTTTGTTGTCTGCATGTAAATGTCCTGATTTTAAGTTGCACCCCGAATTTTAAAAAAATAAATTTAGAGTACCCAATTCATTTTTCCCAATTAAGGGGCAATTTAGCGTGGCCAATCCACCTGCCCTGCACATCTTTGGGTTGTGGGGGCGAAACCCACGCAGACACGGGGAGAATGTGCAAACTCCTCACGGACAGTGACCCAGAGCCGGGATCGAACCTGGGACCTCGACGCCGTGAGGCAGCAGTGCTAACCCACTGCGCTGCCCTGCTGCACGCACCCCGCAATCAATGTGTAAATTCATCTATTTCCCGTACCAGTGCCGACAGACGTTTTAATTCCTAATTCCACTCACCGTGAACTATAGCGGCAGCTGTCCAGAAAGGTAACACAATAGCTGTATCTGTGTGTCCCACCACCTCCAAACCATTTTGCCTCCTTGTGGCAGAAGCACCGTAGACGCTTCCTCATGTCCCTCAGGATCAGTAAGTCACTCAATCCATCAGTAACCAAAAAGATTGTTTGTCTGTAACTGGCAGTCGAGTGTCCCATTCCGTCTGCATCCAAATTGCTTTCCGTTTCTCATTGGAATCGTAAATTACTATATCATGTACAGATACTGATTCCCTTGCTTCATCAGTTTAAAAGGTGTCATCGACCCCGCTTCTAGTCCTTTCTCTCATAGATGACTAACAGGTCTCTGAACCATGTATGCCTGGACCACCTTGATGTACATGCGATTGTAACTGACTTCCAAGTTTCCCCCGATCCCTTTCTTCTGTTAACATCGCCAGTAAAACATGAAGCGTATATTTCCCCTTATAACATTTACCACATATCCAGGCAATAGTACTTGAAACGCTGTTTCTATTACAAGGAGCGGCACATCGAATACATAGAAAATACAGCACAGAACAGGCCCTTCGGCCCACGATGTTGTGCCGAACCTTTGTCCTAGATTAATCATAGATTATCATTGAATTTACAGTGCAGAAGGAGGCCATTCGGCCCATTGAGTCTGCACCAGCTCTTGGAAAGAGCACCCTACCCAAAGTCAACACCTCCACCCAACACTAAGGGCAATTTTGGACACTAAGGGCAATTTATCATGGCCAATCCACCTACCCTGCACATCTTTGGACTGTGGGAGGAAACTGGAGCACCCGGAGGAAACCCACGCAGACACAGGGAGGATGTGCAGACTCCGCACAGACAGTGACCCAAGCCGGAATCGAACCTGGGACCCTGGAGCTGTGAAGCAATTGTGCTATCCACAAGGCTACCGTGCTGCCCTTAAGAACAAATAAATCTACACTATATCATTTGACCGTAATCCATGTACCTATCCAATAGCTGCTTGAAGGTCCCTAATGTTTCCGACTCAACTACTTCCACAGGCAGTGCATTCCATGCCCCCACTACTCTCTGGGTAAAGAACCTACCTCTGATATCCCTCCTATATCTTCCACCTTTCACCTTAAATTTATGTCCCCTTGTAATGGTTTGTTCCACCCGGGGAAAAAGTCTCTGACTGTCTACTCTATCTATTCCCCTGATCATCTTATAAACCTCTATCAAGTCGCCCCTCATCCTTCTCCGCTCTAATGAGAAAAGGCCTAGCAGAAACTGTGCAGAAACAGAGCCACGTCTTCCACCGAGCCACGCGAGATCCGGACAAAGGCCTTGCCCATCTGCATAGGGCCGGTTGCCCTGAAGTTAAGTACAGGTTATTGTAGTTGTTAGGTGTAGTTCAACTTGTAGTGTTTTGTGTTGCATGTCGAAATAATCCTTGTGTGCAAATAAACCATCTTTGAACTTGAACTGACTAACTGGTTGTCTGGTCCTTTGATCGATATCCGGGAAAGCCTTGTGGTGGTATCATTTGATACCTGGCGACTCTCAAGAGCATCATTATTAATTGGCAACATTATTGGCGACTCCGATGGCGATTGGCAACACTGGTCTGTGCTGTGATGTGACATGTCCAGTTCTTTTCTCAAGCCCTAATTAACTCTTAACAAATTCTGTGCTGTTGTAAGCTTATCAATGATATTCATAGATGTCACTTGTTCTTTAGAATAATTCATGGTTTGACAGCATCCACTGCTGTCCTTACTCGAATGGTTTTATTGCCCCTCAATCAGCCACTGTGCAAGTCAGCATCACAGACGTCCTTCGTAACAAATAAACTACAGAAATCTAACATACTCCCCATCTTAATTGGACCGCCTTTAACGCTAAGTTTTCCTGAGGTCCTTGTCTCATACATATACATTACAGTTGTTAATATCGTACATGACAATTATCGATTTCCAATGCACAATTGTTTGCTGTATTGTTTGTCATAAAAATCAAGCTGCTATGAAAAAAAGATTTAAGCTATCGTCATTCAGCATGTAATGGGTTCCTCGTTGGGCGCTGCTGTCTTTCGAGACCCTTAACAAATCCACCTTAAGAAGGCGTACGGTGTGTGAGCTTTTATTGGTAGAGGGATTGAGTTTCGGAGCCATGAGGTCATGTTGCAGCTGTACAAAACTCAGGTGCGGCCGCATTTGGAGTATTGCGTACAGTTCTGGTCACCGCATTATAGGAAGGATGTGGAGGCTTTGGAGCGGGTGCAGAGGAGATTTACCAGAATGTTGCCTGGTATGGAGGAAAGATCTTATGAGGAAAGGCTGAGGGACTTGAGGCTGTTTCCATTAGAGAGAAGAAGGTTAAGAGGTGACTTAATTGAGGCATACAAGATGATCAGAGGATTGGATAGGGTGGACAGTGAGAGCCTTTTTCCTCGGATGGTGATGTCTAGCACGAGGGGACATAGCTTTAAATTGAGGGGAGATCGATATAGGACAGATGTCAGAGGTAGGTTCTTTACTCAGAGAGTAGTAAGGGCGTGGAATGCCCTGCCTACAACAGTAGTGGACTCGCCAACACTAAGGGCATTCAAATGGTCATTGGATAGACATATGGACGATAAGGGAATAGTGTAGATGGGCTTTAGAGTGGTTTCACAGGTCGGCGCAACATCGAGGGCCAAAGGGCCTGTACTGCGCTGTAATGTTCTATGTTCTATCTTGTAGTATTTGTCCCATGGAGACCATGGATCATCCATATGCTGACATCAGTGACCCATGTCCAGTCAGAGATGTGTGACCGAAGGTCTCACTGCTCGGTAATAATTTGGTATTTTGATTTGTTTCTCCGGGCTCTGTCATTTAATTTTCTCAAATATGTAGCCAATTTGGATCCATTTTATTTCTTTCCGTTGAGCGATTTTATTGCAACATAAGTTTTGACGTCATTTAAAAATTCCCAATTTTCAGAGCAACGCAGCTGCTTTCGTTTCTCCTGCAACTGACACAAATAAGTAGCAATTGTTCAGAATCCAGGTTAAACTGGTGCAAGACCATTGAAACGGACTGATCACAATTTTAATTGCTGTTTTCATTTTTAAGCCTACACGTACCAAATTGTTTCCCAAATTACTCCAGCTGGGGTAATATGGGCAGTGTTCGATCCCAGATACACAAGTGTCAATTGTTTTATTTGGGCTTGTCCTATTCCAATTCCTATTCCAATTTCCTCCCTTACACCATTCTCCTTCCTTCAAATCTTTCCATCTTCCATTCACATTTTGTTGTTGTTTACCTGGCACACCATTCCGTATCTTACAGCTCTGTTCAAATGTCAAGTCTCTCATTTTGTTCAGCACATTTTTGGTTGTTCATTGTTTCATCAGACTGCGCCCTGTTTCATGTTGGTCTCTTTTTACACATTGGTTTTTCCTGATTACTGTCTAAAAATCTTTAATCTGCCTGATAGGTTTAGTACAGAGCCCAGGCTGCGTGTAAGTGCTCCCTCATAGGCCAAGCTCTGCACAAGGCTTTGGAGTGAACCTTAGGATAATGCCGACTCCAGAAATGAGAGGGCAGACTCTCCATTTCTGAGGCGACGTGCGGGGGATTTGTGGTGGTTTCCGTGGAAACATTTGTGAGATTGACACAGGGCAATGAGAGAGAGAGGGGCAGTGGGTAAGTTGTGCGATTGACACAGGGCAATGAGAGAGAGAGGGGCAGTGGGTAAGTTGTAGATTGACACAGGGCAATGAGGAGAGAGAGGGGCAGTGGGAAAGTTGTGGGATTGACACAGGGCAATGAGGAGAGAGAGGGGCAGTGGGAAAGTTGTAGATTGACACAGGGCAATGAGGAGAGAGAGGGCAGTGGGAAAGTTGTGGGACTGACACAGGGCAATGGGGAGAGAGAGGGGGCAGTGGGAAAGTTGTGGGATTGACACAGGGCAATGAGAGAGAGAGGGGCAGTGGGAAAGTTGTAGATTGACACAGGGCAATGAGAGAGAGGGGCAGTGGGAAAGTTGTGGGATTGACACAGGGCAATGGGGAGAGAGAGAGGGCAGTGGGAAAGTTGTGGGATTGACACAGGGCAATGAGGAGAGAGAGGGGCAGTGGGAAAGTTGTGGGATTGACACAGGGCAATGAGGAGAGAGAGGGCAGTGGGAAAGTTGTGGGATTGACACGGGGCAATGAGGAGAGAGGGGGGCAGTGGGAAAGTTGTAGATTGACACAGGGCAATGGGGAGAGAGAGGGCAGTGGGAAAGTTGTAGATTGACACAGGGCAATGAGAGAGAGGGGCAGTGGGAAAGTTGTGGGATTGACACAGGGCAATGGGGAGAGAGAGAGGGCAGTGGGAAAGTTGTGGGATTGACACAGGGCAATGAGGAGAGAGGGGCAGTGGGAAAGTTGTAGATTGACACAGGGCAATGAGAGAGAGAGGGGCAGTGGGTAAGTTGTAGATTGACACAGGGCAATGAGGAGAGAGAGGGCAGTGGGAAAGTTGTGGGATTGACACAGGGCAATGAGGAGAGAGAGGGCAGTGGGAAAGTTGTGGGATTGACACGGGGCAATGAGGAGAGAGGGGGGCAGTGGGAAAGTTGTGGGATTGACACAGGGCAATGAGGAGAGAGGGGGCAGTGGGAAAGTTGTAGATTGACACAGGGCAATGAGGAGAGAGAGGGCAGTGGGAAAGTTGTGGGACTGACACAGGGCAATGGGGAGAGAGAGGGGGCAGTGGGAAAGTTGTGGGATTGACACAGGGCAATGAGAGAGAGAGGGGCAGTGGGAAAGTTGTAGATTGACACAGGGCAATGAGAGAGAGGGGCAGTGGGAAAGTTGTGGGATTGACACAGGGCAATGGGGAGAGAGAGAGGGCAGTGGGAAAGTTGTGGGATTGACACAGGGCAATGAGGAGAGAGAGGGGCAGTGGGAAAGTTGTGGGATTGACACAGGGCAATGAGGAGAGAGAGGGCAGTGGGAAAGTTGTGGGATTGACACGGGGCAATGAGGAGAGAGGGGGGCAGTGGGAAAGTTGTGGGATTGACACAGGGCAATGAGGAGAGAGGGGGCAGTGGGAAAGTTGTAGATTGACACAGGGCAATGAGGAGAGAGAGGGCAGTGGGAAAGTTGTAGATTGACACAGGGCAATGAGAGAGAGGGGCAGTGGGAAAGTTGTGGGATTGACACAGGGCAATGGGGAGAGAGAGAGGGCAGTGGGAAAGTTGTGGGATTGACACAGGGCAATGAGGAGAGAGAGGGGCAGTGGGAAAGTTGTGGGATTGACACAGGGCAATGAGGAGAGAGAGGGCAGTGGGAAAGTTGTGGGATTGACACGGGGCAATGAGGAGAGAGGGGGGCAGTGGGAAAGTTGTGGGATTGACACAGGGCAATGAGGAGAGAGGGGGCAGTGGGAAAGTTGTAGATTGACACAGGGCAATGAGGAGAGAGAGGGCAGTGGGAAAGTTGTGGGACTGACACAGGGCAATGGGGAGAGAGAGGGGGCAGTGGGAAAGTTGTGGGATTGACACAGGGCAATGAGAGAGAGAGGGGCAGTGGGAAAGTTGTAGATTGACACAGGGCAATGAGAGAGAGGGGCAGTGGGAAAGTTGTGGGATTGACACAGGGCAATGGGGAGAGAGAGAGGGCAGTGGGAAAGTTGTGGGATTGACACAGGGCAATGAGGAGAGAGAGGGGCAGTGGGAAAGTTGTAGATTGACACAGGGCAATGAGGAGAGAGAGGGCAGTGGGAAAGTTGTGGGATTGACACAGGGCAATGAGGAGAGAGAGGGGCAGTGGGAAAGTTGTAGATTGACACAGGGCAATGAGGAGAGAGAGGGGCAGTGGGAAAGTTGTAGATTGACACAGGGCAATGAGGAGAGAGGGGGGCAGTGGAAAAGTTGTGGGATTGACACAGGGCAATGGGGAGAGAGAGAGGGCAGTGGGAAAGTTGTGGGATTGACACAGGGCAATGAGGAGAGAGAGGGGCAGTGGGAAAGTTGTAGATTGACACAGGGCAATGAGGAGAGAGAGGGCAGTGGAAAAGTTGTGGGATTGACACAGGGCAATGGGGAGAGAGAGGGGGCAGTGGGAAAGTTGTAGATTGACACAGGGCAATGAAGAGAGAGAGGGGCAGTGGGAAAGTTGTAGATTGACACGGGGCAATGAGGAGAGGGCAGTGGGAAAGTTGTAGATTGACACGGGGCAATGGGGAGAGAGAGGGGCAGTGGGAAAGTTGTAGATTGACACGGGGCAATGGGGAGAGAGAGGGGCAGTGGGAAAGTTGTGGGATTGACACAGGGCAATGAGGAGAGAGAGGGCAGTGGGAAAGTTGTGGGATTGACACAGGGCAATGGGGAGAGAGAGGGGCAGTGGGAAAGTTGTAGATTGACACAGGGCAATGAGGAGAGAGGGGGGCAGTGGGAAAGTTGTAGATTGAGTCAGGGCAATGGGGAGAGAGAGGGCAGCGGGAAAGTTGTAGATTGACACGGGGCAATGAGGAGAGAGAGGGGGCAGTGGGAAAGTTGTAGATTGACACAGGGCAATGAGGAGAGAGGGGGGCAGTGGGAAAGTTGTAGATTGAGTCAGGGCAATGGGGAGAGAGAGGGGGCAGTGTGAAAGTTGTAGATTGACACAGGGCAATGAGGAGAGAGGGGGGCAGTGGGAAAGTTGTAGATTGAGTCAGGGCAATGGGGAGAGAGAGGGCAGCGGGAAAGTTGTAGATTGACACGGGGCAATGGGGAGAGAGAGGGGCAGTGGGAAAGTTGTAGATTGACACAGGGCAATGAGGAGAGAGGGGGGCAGTGGGAAAGTTGTAGATTGAGTCAGGGCAATGGGGAGAGAGAGGGCAGCGGGAAAGTTGTAGATTGACACGGGGCAATGGGGAGAGAGAGGGGCAGTGGGAAAGTTGTAGATTAACACAGGGCAATGAGGAGAGAGGGGCAGTGGGAAAGTTGTAGATTGACACAGGGCAATGAGGAGAGAGGGGGCAGTGGGAAAGTTGTGGGATTGACACAGGGCAATGGGGAGAGGAGAGGGCAGTGGGAAAGTTGTAGATTGACACAGGGCAATGAGGAGAGAGAGGGGCAGTGGGAAAGTTGTAGATTAACACAGGGCAATGAGGAGGGAGGGGCAGTGGGAAAGTTGTAGATTGACACAGGGCAATGAGGAGAGAGGGGGCAGTGGGAAAGTTGTGGGATTGACACAGGGCAATGAGGAGAGAGGGGGCAGTGGGAAAGTTGTAGATTGACACAGGGCAATGAGGAGAGAGGGGGGCAGTGGGAAAGTTGTAGATTGACACAGGGCAATGAGGAGAGAGAGGGGGCAGTGGGAAAGTTGTGGGATTGACACAGGGCAATGAGGAGAGAGAGGGGCAGTGGGAAAGTTGTAGATTGACACAGGGCAATGAGGAGAGAGAGGGGCAGTGGGTAAGTTGTGGGATTGACACAGGGCAATGGGGAGAGAGAGGGGCAGTGGGAAAGTTGTGGGATTGACACAGGGCAATGAGGAGAGAGGGGGCAGTGGGAAAGTTGTAGATTGACACAGGGCAATGAGGAGAGAGAGGGCAGTGGGAAAGTTGTGGGACTGACACAGGGCAATGGGGAGAGAGAGGGGGCAGTGGGAAAGTTGTGGGATTGACACAGGGCAATGAGAGAGAGAGGGGCAGTGGGAAAGTTGTAGATTGACACAGGGCAATGAGAGAGAGGGGCAGTGGGAAAGTTGTGGGATTGACACAGGGCAATGGGGAGAGAGAGAGGGCAGTGGGAAAGTTGTGGGATTGACACAGGGCAATGAGGAGAGAGAGGGGCAGTGGGAAAGTTGTGGGATTGACACAGGGCAATGAGGAGAGAGAGGGCAGTGGGAAAGTTGTGGGATTGACACGGGGCAATGAGGAGAGAGGGGGGCAGTGGGAAAGTTGTGGGATTGACACAGGGCAATGAGGAGAGAGGGGGCAGTGGGAAAGTTGTAGATTGACACAGGGCAATGAGGAGAGAGAGGGCAGTGGGAAAGTTGTAGATTGACACAGGGCAATGAGAGAGAGGGGCAGTGGGAAAGTTGTGGGATTGACACAGGGCAATGGGGAGAGAGAGAGGGCAGTGGGAAAGTTGTGGGATTGACACAGGGCAATGAGGAGAGAGGGGCAGTGGGAAAGTTGTAGATTGACACAGGGCAATGAGAGAGAGAGGGGCAGTGGGTAAGTTGTAGATTGACACAGGGCAATGGGGAGAGAGAGGGCAGTGGGAAAGTTGTAGATTGACACAGGGCAATGAGGAGAGAGGGGGACAGTGGGAAAGTTGTAGATTGACACAGGGCAATGAGGAGAGAGGGGGGCAGTGGGAAAGTTGTGGGATTGACACAGGGCAATGAGGAGAGAGAGGGCAGTGGGAAAGTTGTGGGATTGACACAGGGCAATGAGGAGAGAGAGGGCAGTGGGAAAGTTGTGGGATTGACACGGGGCAATGAGGAGAGAGGGGGGCAGTGGGAAAGTTGTGGGATTGACACAGGGCAATGAGGAGAGAGGGGGCAGTGGGAAAGTTGTAGATTGACACAGGGCAATGAGGAGAGAGAGGGCAGTGGGAAAGTTGTGGGACTGACACAGGGCAATGGGGAGAGAGAGGGGGCAGTGGGAAAGTTGTGGGATTGACACAGGGCAATGAGAGAGAGAGGGGCAGTGGGAAAGTTGTAGATTGACACAGGGCAATGAGAGAGAGGGGCAGTGGGAAAGTTGTGGGATTGACACAGGGCAATGGGGAGAGAGAGAGGGCAGTGGGAAAGTTGTGGGATTGACACAGGGCAATGAGGAGAGAGAGGGGCAGTGGGAAAGTTGTGGGATTGACACAGGGCAATGAGGAGAGAGAGGGCAGTGGGAAAGTTGTGGGATTGACACGGGGCAATGAGGAGAGAGGGGGGCAGTGGGAAAGTTGTGGGATTGACACAGGGCAATGAGGAGAGAGGGGGCAGTGGGAAAGTTGTAGATTGACACAGGGCAATGAGGAGAGAGAGGGCAGTGGGAAAGTTGTAGATTGACACAGGGCAATGAGAGAGAGGGGCAGTGGGAAAGTTGTGGGATTGACACAGGGCAATGGGGAGAGAGAGAGGGCAGTGGGAAAGTTGTGGGATTGACACAGGGCAATGAGGAGAGAGAGGGGCAGTGGGAAAGTTGTGGGATTGACACAGGGCAATGAGGAGAGAGAGGGCAGTGGGAAAGTTGTGGGATTGACACGGGGCAATGAGGAGAGAGGGGGGCAGTGGGAAAGTTGTGGGATTGACACAGGGCAATGAGGAGAGAGGGGGCAGTGGGAAAGTTGTAGATTGACACAGGGCAATGAGGAGAGAGAGGGCAGTGGGAAAGTTGTGGGACTGACACAGGGCAATGGGGAGAGAGAGGGGGCAGTGGGAAAGTTGTGGGATTGACACAGGGCAATGAGAGAGAGGGGCAGTGGGAAAGTTGTAGATTGACACAGGGCAATGAGAGAGAGGGGCAGTGGGAAAGTTGTGGGATTGACACAGGGCAATGGGGAGAGAGAGAGGGCAGTGGGAAAGTTGTGGGATTGACACAGGGCAATGAGGAGAGAGAGGGGCAGTGGGAAAGTTGTAGATTGACACAGGGCAATGAGGAGAGAGAGGGCAGTGGGAAAGTTGTGGGATTGACACAGGGCAATGAGGAGAGAGAGGGGCAGTGGGAAAGTTGTAGATTGACACAGGGCAATGAGGAGAGAGAGGGGCAGTGGGAAAGTTGTAGATTGACACAGGGCAATGAGGAGAGAGGGGGGCAGTGGAAAAGTTGTGGGATTGACACAGGGCAATGGGGAGAGAGAGAGGGCAGTGGGAAAGTTGTGGGATTGACACAGGGCAATGAGGAGAGAGAGGGGCAGTGGGAAAGTTGTAGATTGACACAGGGCAATGAGGAGAGAGAGGGCAGTGGAAAAGTTGTGGGATTGACACAGGGCAATGGGGAGAGAGAGGGGGCAGTGGGAAAGTTCTAGATTGACACAGGGCAATGAAGAGAGAGAGGGGCAGTGGGAAAGTTGTAGATTGACACGGGGCAATGAGGAGAGGGCAGTGGGAAAGTTGTAGATTGACACGGGGCAATGGGGAGAGAGAGGGGCAGTGGGAAAGTTGTAGATTGACACGAGGCAATGGGGAGAGAGAGGGGCAGTGGGAAAGTTGTGGGATTGACACAGGGCAATGAGGAGAGAGAGGGCAGTGGGAAAGTTGTGGGATTGACACAGGGCAATGGGGAGAGAGAGGGGCAGTGGGAAAGTTGTAGATTGACACAGGGCAATGAGGAGAGAGGGGGGCAGTGGGAAAGTTGTAGATTGAGTCAGGGCAATGGGGAGAGAGAGGGCAGCGGGAAAGTTGTAGATTGACACGGGGCAATGAGGAGAGAGAGGGGGCAGTGGGAAAGTTGTAGATTGACACAGGGCAATGAGGAGAGAGGGGGGCAGTGGGAAAGTTGTAGATTGAGTCAGGGCAATGGGGAGAGAGAGGGGGCAGTGGGAAAGTTGTAGATTGACACAGGGCAATGAGGAGAGAGGGGGGCAGTGGGAAAGTTGTAGATTGAGTCAGGGCAATGGGGAGAGAGAGGGCAGCGGGAAAGTTGTAGATTGACACGGGGCAATGGGGAGAGAGAGGGGCAGTGGGAAAGTTGTAGATTAACACAGGGCAATGAGGAGAGAGGGGCAGTGGGAAAGTTGTAGATTGACACAGGGCAATGAGGAGAGAGGGGGCAGTGGGAAAGTTGTGGGATTGACACAGGGCAATGGGGAGAGGAGAGGGCAGTGTGAAAGTTGTAGATTGACACAGGGCAATGAGGAGAGAGAGGGGCAGTGGGAAAGTTGTAGATTAACACAGGGCAATGAGGAGGGAGGGGCAGTGGGAAAGTTGTAGATTGACACAGGGCAATGAGGAGAGAGGGGGCAGTGGGAAAGTTGTGGGATTGACACAGGCAATGAGGAGAGAGGGGGCAGTGGGAAAGTTGTAGATTGACACAGGGCAATGAGGAGAGAGGGGGGCAGTGGGAAAGTTGTAGATTGACACAGGGCAATGAGGAGAGAGAGGGGGCAGTGGGAAAGTTGTAGATTGACACAGGGCAATGAGGAGAGAGAGGGGGCAGTGGGAAAGTTGTGGGATTGACACAGGGCAATGAGGAGAGAGGGGGCAGTGGGAAAGTTGTAGATTGACACAGGGCAATGAGGAGAGAGAGGGGCAGTGGGAAAGTTGTAGATTAACACAGGGCAATGAGGAGAGAGGGGCAGTGGGAAAGTTGTAGATTGACACAGGGCAATGAGGAGAGAGGGGGCAGTGGGAAAGTTGTGGGATTGACACAGGGCAATGAGGAGAGAGGGGGCAGTGGGAAAGTTGTAGATTGACACAGGGCAATGAGGAGAGAGAGGGGGCAGTGGGAAAGTTGTGGAATTGACACAGGGCAATGAGGAGAGAGGGGGCAGTGGGAAAGTTGTAGATTGACACAGGGCAATGAGGAGAGAGAGGGGCAGTGGGAAAGTTGTAGATTAACACAGGGCAATGAGGAGAGAGGGGCAGTGGGAAAGTTGTAGATTGACACAGGGCAATGAGGAGAGAGGGGGCAGTGGGAAAGTTGTGGGATTGACACAGGGCAATGAGGAGAGAGGGGGCAGTGGGAAAGTTGTAGATTGACACAGGGCAATGAGGAGAGAGAGGCAGTGGGAAAGTTGTAGATTGACACAGGGCAATGGGGAGAGAGAGGGGCAGTGGGAAAGTTGTGGGATTGACACAGGGCAATGGGGAGAGAGGGGGGCAGTGGGAAAGTTGTAGATTGACACAGGGCAATGAGGAGAGAGAGGGGCAGTGGGAAAGTTGTAGATTGACACAGGGCAATGAGGAGAGAGAGGGGCAGTGGGAAAGTTGGAGATTGACACAGGGCAATGAGGAGAGAGGGGGGCAGTGGGAAAGTTGTGGGATTGACACAGGGCAATGGGGAGAGAGAGAGGGCAGTGGGAAAGTTGTGGGATTGACACAGGGCAATGAGGAGAGAGAGGGGCAGTGGGAAAGTTGTAGATTGACACAGGGCAATGAGGAGAGAGAGGGCAGTGGGAAAGTTGTGGGATTGACACAGGGCAATGAGGAGAGAGAGGGGCAGTGGGAAAGTTGTAGATTGACACAGGGCAATGAGGAGAGAGAGGGGCAGTGGGAAAGTTGTAGATTGACACAGGGCAATGAGGAGAGAGGGGGGCAGTGGGAAAGTTGTAGATTGAGTCAGGGCAATGGGGAGAGAGAGGGCAGCGGGAAAGTTGTAGATTGACACGGGGCAATGAGGAGAGAGAGGGGGCAGTGGGAAAGTTGTAGATTGACACAGGGCAATGAGGAGAGAGGGGGGCAGTGGGAAAGTTGTAGATTGAGTCAGGGCAATGGGGAGAGAGAGGGGGCAGTGGGAAAGTTGTAGATTGACACAGGGCAATGAGGAGAGAGGGGGGCAGTGGGAAAGTTGTAGATTGAGTCAGGGCAATGGGGAGAGAGAGGGCAGCGGGAAAGTTGTAGATTGACACGGGGCAATGGGGAGAGAGAGGGGCAGTGGGAAAGTTGTAGATTAACACAGGGCAATGAGGAGAGAGGGGCAGTGGGAAAGTTGTAGATTGACACAGGGCAATGAGGAGAGAGGGGGCAGTGGGAAAGTTGTGGGATTGACACAGGGCAATGGGGAGAGGAGAGGGCAGTGTGAAAGTTGTAGATTGACACAGGGCAATGAGGAGAGAGAGGGGCAGTGGGAAAGTTGTAGATTAACACAGGGCAATGAGGAGGGAGGGGCAGTGGGAAAGTTGTAGATTGACACAGGGCAATGAGGAGAGAGGGGGCAGTGGGAAAGTTGTGGGATTGACACAGGCAATGAGGAGAGAGGGGGCAGTGGGAAAGTTGTAGATTGACACAGGGCAATGAGGAGAGAGGGGGGCAGTGGGAAAGTTGTAGATTGACACAGGGCAATGAGGAGAGAGAGGGGGCAGTGGGAAAGTTGTAGATTGACACAGGGCAATGAGGAGAGAGAGGGGGCAGTGGGAAAGTTGTGGGATTGACACAGGGCAATGAGGAGAGAGGGGGCAGTGGGAAAGTTGTAGATTGACACAGGGCAATGAGGAGAGAGAGGGGCAGTGGGAAAGTTGTAGATTAACACAGGGCAATGAGGAGAGAGGGGCAGTGGGAAAGTTGTAGATTGACACAGGGCAATGAGGAGAGAGGGGGCAGTGGGAAAGTTGTGGGATTGACACAGGGCAATGAGGAGAGAGGGGGCAGTGGGAAAGTTGTAGATTGACACAGGGCAATGAGGAGAGAGAGGGGGCAGTGGGAAAGTTGTGGAATTGACACAGGGCAATGAGGAGAGAGGGGGCAGTGGGAAAGTTGTAGATTGACACAGGGCAATGAGGAGAGAGAGGGGCAGTGGGAAAGTTGTAGATTAACACAGGGCAATGAGGAGAGAGGGGCAGTGGGAAAGTTGTAGATTGACACAGGGCAATGAGGAGAGAGGGGGCAGTGGGAAAGTTGTGGGATTGACACAGGGCAATGAGGAGAGAGGGGGCAGTGGGAAAGTTGTAGATTGACACAGGGCAATGAGGAGAGAGAGGCAGTGGGAAAGTTGTAGATTGACACAGGGCAATGGGGAGAGAGAGGGGCAGTGGGAAAGTTGTGGGATTGACACAGGGCAATGGGGAGAGAGGGGGGCAGTGGGAAAGTTGTAGATTGACACAGGGCAATGAGGAGAGAGAGGGGCAGTGGGAAAGTTGTAGATTGACACAGGGCAATGAGGAGAGAGAGGGGCAGTGGGAAAGTTGGAGATTGACACAGGGCAATGAGGAGAGAGGGGGGCAGTGGGAAAGTTGTGGGATTGACACAGGGCAATGGGGAGAGAGAGAGGGCAGTGGGAAAGTTGTGGGATTGACACAGGGCAATGAGGAGAGAGAGGGGCAGTGGGAAAGTTGTAGATTGACACAGGGCAATGAGGAGAGAGAGGGCAGTGGGAAAGTTGTGGGATTGACACAGGGCAATGAGGAGAGAGAGGGGCAGTGGGAAAGTTGTAGATTGACACAGGGCAATGAGGAGAGAGAGGGGCAGTGGGAAAGTTGTAGATTGACACAGGGCAATGAGGAGAGAGAGGGGCAGTGGGAAAGTTGTAGATTGACACAGGGCAATGAGGAGAGAGAGAGGGCAGTGGAAAAGTTGTGGGATTGACACAGGGCAATGGGGAGAGAGAGAGGGCAGTGGGAAAGTTGTGGGATTGACACAGGGCAATGAGGAGAGAGAGGGGCAGTGGGAAAGTTGTAGATTGACACAGGGCAATGAGGCGAGAGAGGGCAGGGGAAAAGTTGTGGGATTGACACAGGGCAATGGGGAGAGAGAGGGGGCAGTGGGAAAGTTGTAGATTGACACAGGGCAATGAAGAGAGAGAGGGGCAGTGGGAAAGTTGTAAATTGACACGGGGCAATGAGGAGAGGGCAGTGGGAAAGTTGTAGATTGACACGGGGCAATGGGGAGAGAGAGGGGCAGTGGGAAAGTTGTAGATTGACACGGGGCAATGGGGAGAGAGAGGGGCAGTGGGAAAGTTGTGGGATTGACACAGGGCAATGAGGAGAGAGAGGGCAGTGGGAAAGTTGTGGGATTGACACAGGGCAATGGGGAGAGAGAGGGGCAGTGGGAAAGTTGTAGATTGACACAGGGCAATGAGGAGAGAGGGGGGCAGTGGGAAAGTTGTAGATTGAGTCAGGGCAATGGGGAGAGAGAGGGCAGCGGGAAAGTTGTAGATTGACACGGGGCAATGGGGAGAGAGAGGGGCAGTGGGAAAGTTGTAGATTAACACAGGGCAATGAGGAGAGAGGGGCAGTGGGAAAGTTGTAGATTGACACAGGGCAATGAGGAGAGAGGGGGCAGTGGGAAAGTTGTGGGATTGACACAGGGCAATGGGGAGAGGAGAGGGCAGTGGGAAAGTTGTAGATTGACACAGGGCAATGAGGAGAGAGAGGGGCAGTGGGAAAGTTGTAGAATAACACAGGGCAATGAGGAGGGAGGGGCAGCGGGAAAGTTGTAGATTGACACAGGGCAATGAGGAGAGAGAGGGGCAGTGGGAAAGGTGTGGGATTGACACAGGGCAATGAGGAGAGAGAGGGGCAGTGGGAAAGTTGTAGATTGACACAGGGCAATGAGGAGAGAGGGGGGCAGAGGGAAAGTTGTAGATTGACACAGGGCAATGAGGAGAGAGAGGGGGCAGTGGGAAAGTTGTGGGATTGACACAGGGCAATGAGGAGAGAGAGGGGCAGTGGGAAAGTTGTAGATTGACTCAGGGCAATGAGGAGAGAGAGGGGGCAGTGGGTAAGTTGTGGGATTGACACAGGGCAATGAGGAGAGAGGGCAGTGGGAAAGTTGTGGGATTGACAGGGGGCAATGAGGAGAGAGAGAGGGCAGTGGGAAAGTTGTGGGATTGACACAGGGCAATGAGGAGAGAGGGGGGCAGTGGGAAAGTTGTAGATTGACACAGGGCAATGAAGAGAGAGAGGGGCAGTGGGAAAGTTGTAGATTGACACGGGGCAATGAGGAGAGGGCAGTGGGAAAGTTGTAGATTGACACGGGGCAATGGGGAGAGAGAGGGGCAGTGGGAAAGTTGTAGATTGACACGGGGCAATGGGGAGAGAGAGGGGCAGTGGGAAAGTTGTGGGATTGACACAGGGCAATGAGGAGAGAGAGGGCAGGGGGAAAGTTATGGGATTGACACAGGGCAATGGGGAGAGAGAGGGGCAGTGGGAAAGTTGTAGATTGACACAGGGCAATGAGGAGAGAGGGGGGCAGTGGGAAAGTTGTAGATTGAGTCAGGGCAATGGGGAGAGAGAGGGCAGCGGGAAAGTTGTAGATTGACACGGGGCAATGGGGAGAGAGAGGGGCTGTGGGAAAGTTGTAGATTAACACAGGGCAATGAGGAGAGAGGGGCAGTGGGAAAGTTGTAGATTGACACAGGGCAATGAGGAGAGAGGGGGCAGTGGGAAAGTTGTGGGATTGACACAGGGCAATGGGGAGAGGAGAGGGCAGTGGGAAAGTTGTAGATTGACACAGGGCAATGAGGAGAGAGAGGGGCAGTGGGAAAGTTGTAGATTAACACAGGGCAATGAGGAGGGAGGGGCAGTGGGAAAGTTGTAGATTGACACAGGGCAATGAGGAGAGAGGGGGCAGTGGGAAAATTGTGGGATTGACACAGGGCAATGAGGAGAGAGGTGGCAGTTGGAAAGTTGTAGATTGACACAGGGCAATGAGGAGAGAGGGGGGCAGTGGGAAAGTTGTAGATTGACACAGGGCAATGAGGAGAGAGAGGGGGCAGTGGGAAAGTTGTGGGATTGACACAGGGCAATGAGGAGAGAGGGGGCAGTGGGAAAGTTGTAGATTGACACAGGGCAATGAGGAGAGAGAGGGGCAGTGGGAAAGTTGTAGATTAACACAGGGCAATGAGGAGGGAGGGGCACTGGGAAAGTTGTAGATTGACACAGGGCAATGAGGAGAGAGGGGGCAGTGGGAAAGTTGTGGGATTGACACAGGGCAATGAGGAGAGAGGGGGCAGTGGGAAAGTTGTAGATTGACACAGGGCAATGAGGAGAGAGGGGGGCAGTGGGAAAGTTGTAGATTGACACAGGGCAATGAGGAGAGAGAAGCAGTGGGAAAGTTGTAGATTAACACAGGGCAATGAGGAGAGAGGGGCAGTGGGAAAGTTGTAGATTGACACGGGGCAATGGGGAGAGAGAGGGGCTGTGGGAAAGTTGTAGATTAACACAGGGCAATGAGGAGAGAGGGGCAGTGGGAAAGTTGTAGATTGACACAGGGCAATGAGGAGAGAGGGGGCAGTGGGAAAGTTGTGGGATTGACACAGGGCAATGGGGAGAGGAGAGGGCAGCGGGAAAGTTGTAGATTGACACGGGGCAATGGGGAGAGAGAGGGGCTGTGGGAAAGTTGTAGATTAACACAGGGCAATGAGGAGAGAGGGGCAGTGGGAAAGTTGTAGATTGACACAGGGCAATGAGGAGAGAGGGGGCAGTGGGAAAGTTGTGGGATTGACACAGGGCAATGGGGAGAGGAGAGGGCAGTGGGAAAGTTGTAGATTGACACAGGGCAATGAGGAGAGAGAGGGGCAGTGGGAAAGTTGTAGATTAACACAGGGCAATGAGGAGGGAGGGGCAGTGGGAAAGTTGTAGATTGACACAGGGCAATGAGGAGAGAGGGGGCAGTGGGAAAATTGTGGGATTGACACAGGGCAATGAGGAGAGAGGGGGCAGTGGGAAAGTTGTAGATTGACACAGGGCAATGAGGAGAGAGGGGGGCAGTGGGAAAGTTGTAGATTGACACAGGGCAATGAGGAGAGAGAGGGGGCAGTGGGAAAGTTGTGGGATTGACACAGGGCAATGAGGAGAGAGGGGGCAGTGGGAAAGTTGTAGATTGACACAGGGCAATGAGGAGAGAGAGGGGCAGTGGGAAAGTTGTAGATTAACACAGGGCAATGAGGAGGGAGGGGCACTGGGAAAGTTGTAGATTGACACAGGGCAATGAGGAGAGAGGGGGCAGTGGGAAAGTTGTGGGATTGACACAGGGCAATGAGGAGAGAGGGGGCAGTGGGAAAGTTGTAGATTGACACAGGGCAATGAGGAGAGAGGGGGGCAGTGGGAAAGTTGTAGATTGACACAGGGCAATGAGGAGAGAGAAGCAGTGGGAAAGTTGTAGATTGACACAGGGCAATGGGGAGAGAGAGGGGCAGTGGGAAAGTTGTGGGATTGACACAGGGCAATGGGGAGAGAGGGGGGCAGTGGGAAAGTTGTAGATTGACACAGGGCAATGAGGAGAGAGAGGGGCAGTGGGAAAGTTGTAGATTGACACAGGGCAATGAGGAGAGAGAGGGGCAGTGGGAAAGTTGTAGATTGACACAGGGCAATGAGGAGAGAGGGCGGCAGTGGGAAAGTTGTGGGATTGACACAGGGCAATGAGGAAAGAGGGGGCAGTGGGAAAGTTGTAGATTGACACAGGGCAATGAGGAGAGAGGGGGGCAGTGGGAAAGTTGTAGATTGACACAGGGCAATGAGGAGAGAGAGGGGGCAGTGGGAAAGTTGTGGGATTGACACAGGGCAATGAGGAGAGAGGGGGCAGTGGGAAAGTTGTAGATTGACACAGGGCAATGAGGAGAGAGAGGGGCAGTGGGAAAGTTGTAGATTAACACAGGGCAATGAGGAGGGAGGGGCAGTGGGAAAGTTGTAGATTGACACAGGGCAATGAGGAGAGAGGGGGCAGTGGGAAAGTTGTGGGATTGACACAGGGCAATGAGGAGAGAGGGGGCAGTGGGAAAGTTGTAGATTGACACAGGGCAATGAGGAGAGAGGGGGGCAGTGGGAAAGTTGTAGATTGACACAGGGCAATGAGGAGAGAGAGGCAGTGGGAAAGTTGTAGATTGACACAGGGCAATGGGGAGAGAGAGGGGCAGTGGGAAAGTTGTGGGATTGACACAGGGCAATGGGGAGAGAGGGGGGCAGTGGGAAAGTTGTAGATTGACACAGGGCAATGAGGAGAGAGAGGGGCAGTGGGAAAGTTTTAGATTGACACAGGGCAATGAGGAGAGAGAGGGGCAGTGGGAAAGTTGTAGATTGACACAGGGCAATGAGGAGCGAGGGGGGCAGTGGGAAAGTTGTGGGATTGACACAGGGCAATGGGGAGAGAGAGAGGGCAGTGGGAAAGTTGTGGGATTGACACAGGGCAATGAGGAGAGAGAGGGGCAGTGGGAAAGTTGTAGATTGACACAGGGCAATGAGGAGAGAGAGGGCAGTGGGAAAGTTGTGGGATTGACACAGGGCAATGAGGAGAGAGAGGGGCAGTGGGAAAGTTGTAGATTGACACAGGGCAATGAGGAGAGAGAGGGGCAGTGGGAAAGTTGTAGATTGACACAGGGCAATGAGGAGAGAGAGGGGCAGTGGGAAAGTTGTAGATTGACACAGGGCAATGAGGAGAGAGAGAGGGCAGTGGAAAAGTTGTGGGATTGACACAGGGCAATGGGGAGAGAGAGAGGGCAGTGGGAAAGTTGTGGGATTGACACAGGGCAATGAGGAGAGAGAGGGGCAGTGGGAAAGTTGTAGATTGACACAGGGCAATGAGGCGAGAGAGGGCAGGGGAAAAGTTGTGGGATTGACACAGGGCAATGGGGAGAGAGAGGGGGCAGTGGGAAAGTTGTAGATTGACACAGGGCAATGAAGAGAGAGAGGGGCAGTGGGAAAGTTGTAAATTGACACGGGGCAATGAGGAGAGGGCAGTGGGAAAGTTGTAGATTGACACGGGGCAATGGGGAGAGAGAGGGGCAGTGGGAAAGTTGTAGATTGACACGGGGCAATGGGGAGAGAGAGGGGCAGTGGGAAAGTTGTGGGATTGACACAGGGCAATGAGGAGAGAGAGGGCAGTGGGAAAGTTGTGGGATTGACACAGGGCAATGGGGAGAGAGAGGGGCAGTGGGAAAGTTGTAGATTGACACAGGGCAATGAGGAGAGAGGGGGGCAGTGGGAAAGTTGTAGATTGAGTCAGGGCAATGGGGAGAGAGAGGGCAGCGGGAAAGTTGTAGATTGACACGGGGCAATGGGGAGAGAGAGGGGCAGTGGGAAAGTTGTAGATTAACACAGGGCAATGAGGAGAGAGGGGCAGTGGGAAAGTTGTAGATTGACACAGGGCAATGAGGAGAGAGGGGGCAGTGGGAAAGTTGTGGGATTGACACAGGGCAATGGGGAGAGGAGAGGGCAGTGGGAAAGTTGTAGATTGACACAGGGCAATGAGGAGAGAGAGGGGCAGTGGGAAAGTTGTAGAATAACACAGGGCAATGAGGAGGGAGGGGCAGTGGGAAAGTTGTAGATTGACACAGGGCAATGAGGAGAGAGAGGGGCAGTGGGAAAGGTGTGGGATTGACACAGGGCAATGAGGAGAGAGAGGGGCAGTGGGAAAGTTGTAGATTGACACAGGGCAATGAGGAGAGAGGGGGGCAGTGGGAAAGTTGTAGATTGACACAGGGCAATGAGGAGAGAGAGGGGGCAGTGGGAAAGTTGTGGGATTGACACAGGGCAATGAGGAGAGAGAGGGGCAGTGGGAAAGTTGTAGATTGACTCAGGGCAATGAGGAGAGAGAGGGGGCAGTGGGTAAGTTGTGGGATTGACACAGGGCAATGAGGAGAGAGGGCAGTGGGAAAGTTGTGGAATTGACAGGGGGCAATGAGGAGAGAGAGAGGGCAGTGGGAAAGTTGTGGGATTGACACAGGGCAATGAGGAGAGAGGGGGGCAGTGGGAAAGTTGTAGATTGACACAGGGCAATGAAGAGAGAGAGGGGCAGTGGGAAAGTTGTAGATTGACACGGGGCAATGAGGAGAGGGCATTGGGAAAGTTGTAGATTGACACGGGGCAATGGGGAGAGAGAGGGGCAGTGGGAAAGTTGTAGATTGACACGGGGCAATGGGGAGAGAGAGGGGCAGTGGGAAAGTTGTGGGATTGACACAGGGCAATGAGGAGAGAGAGGGCAGTGGGAAAGTTATGGGATTGACACAGGGCAATGGGGAGAGAGAGGGGCAGTGGGAAAGTTGTAGATTGACACAGGGCAATGAGGAGAGAGGGGGGCAGTGGGAAAGTTGTAGATTGAGTCAGGGCAATGGGGAGAGAGAGGGCAGCGGGAAAGTTGTAGATTGACACGGGGCAATGGGGAGAGAGAGGGGCAGTGGGAAAGTTGTAGATTAACACAGGGCAATGAGGAGAGAGGGGCAGTGGGAAAGTTGTAGATTGACACAGGGCAATGAGGAGAGAGGGGGCAGTGGGAAAGTTGTGGGATTGACACAGGGCAATGGGGAGAGGAGAGGGCAGTGGGAAAGTTGTAGATTGACACAGGGCAATGAGGAGAGAGAGGGGCAGTGGGAAAGTTGTAGATTAACACAGGGCAATGAGGAGGGAGGGGCAGTGGGAAAGTTGTAGATTGACACAGGGCAATGAGGAGAGAGGGGGCAGTGGGAAAGTTGTGGGATTGACACAGGGCAATGAGGAGAGAGGGGGCAGTGGGAAAGTTGTAGATTGACACAGGGCAATGAGGAGAGAGGGGGGCAGTGGGAAAGTTGTAGATTGACACAGGGCAATGAGGAGAGAGAGGGGGCAGTGGGAAAGTTGTGGGATTGACACAGGGCAATGAGGAGAGAGGGGGCAGTGGGAAAGTTGTAGATTGACACAGGGCAATGAGGAGAGAGAGGGGCAGTGGGAAAGTTGTAGATTAACACAGGGCAATGAGGAGGGAGGGGCACTGGGAAAGTTGTAGATTGACACAGTGCAATGAGGAGAGAGGGGGCAGTGGGAAAGTTGTGGGATTGACACAGGGCAATGAGGAGAGAGGGGGCAGTGGGAAAGTTGTAGATTGACACAGGGCAATGAGGAGAGAGGGGGGCAGTGGGAAAGTTGTAGATTGACACAGGGCAATGAGGAGAGAGAGGCAGTGGGAAAGTTGTAGATTGACACAGGGCAATGGGGAGAGAGAGGGGCAGTGGGAAAGTTGTGGGATTGACACAGGGCAATGGGGAGAGAGGGGGGCAGTGGGAAAGTTGTAGATTGACACAGGGCAATGAGGAGTGAGAGGGGCAGTGGGAAAGTTGTAGATTGACACAGGGCAATGAGGAGGGAGAGGGGCAGTGGGAAAGTTGTAGATTGACACAGGGCAATGAGGAGCGAGGGGGGCAGTGGGAAAGTTGTGGGATTGACACAGGGCAATGGGGAGAGAGAGAGGGCAGTGGGAAAGTTGTGGGATTGACACAGGGCAATGAGGAGAGAGAGGGGCAGTGGGAAAGTTGTAGATTGACACAGGGCAATGAGGAGAGAGAGGGCAGTGGGAAAGTTGTGGGATTGACACAGGGCAATGAGGAGAGAGAGGGGCAGTGGGAAAGTTGTAGATTGACACAGGGCAATGAGGAGAGAGAGGGGCAGTGGGAAAGTTGTAGATTGACACAGGGCAATGAGGAGAGAGAGGGGCAGTGGGAAAGTTGTAGATTGACACAGGGCAATGGGGAGAGAGAGAGGGCAGTGGGAAAGTTGTGGGATTGACACAGGGCAATGAGGAGAGAGAGGGGCAGTGGGAAAGTTGTAGATTGACACAGGGCAATGAGGCGAGAGAGGGCAGTGGAAAAGTTGTGGGATTGACACAGGGCAATGGGGAGAGAGAGGGGGCAGTGGGAAAGTTGTAGATTGACACAGGGCAATGAAGAGAGAGAGGGGCAGTGGGAAAGTTGTAGATTGACACGGGGCAATGGGGAGAGAGAGGGGCATGGGAAAGTTGTAGATTGACACGGGGCAATGGGGAGAGAGAGGGGCAGTGGGAAAGTTGTGGGATTGACACAGGGCAATGAGGAGAGAGAGGGCAGTGGGAAAGTTGGTGGATTGACACAGGGCAATGGGGAGAGAGAGGGGCAGTGGGAAAGTTGTAGATTGACACAGGGCAATGAGGAGAGAGGGGGGCAGTGGGAAAGTTGTAGATTGAGTCAGGGCAATGGGGAGAGAGAGGGCAGCGGGAAAGTTGTAGATTGACACGGGGCAATGGGGAGAGAGAGGGGCAGTGGGAAAGTTGTAGATTAACACAGGGCAATGAGGAGAGAGGGGCAGTGGGAAAGTTGTAGATTGACACAGGGCAATGAGGAGAGAGGGGGCAGTGGGAAAGTTTTGGGATTGACACAGGGCAATGGGGAGAGGAGAGGGCAGTGGGAAAGTTGTAGATTGACACAGGGCAATGAGGAGAGAGAGGGGCAGTGGGAAAGTTGTAGATTAACACAGGGCAATGAGGAGGGAGGGGCAGTGGGAAAGTTGTAGATTGACACAGGGCAATGAGGAGAGAGGGGGCAGTGGGAAAGTTGTGGGATTGACACAGGGCAATGAGGAGAGAGGGGGCAGTGGGAAAGTTGTAGATTGACACAGGGCAATGAGGAGAGAGGGGGGCAGTGGGAAAGTTGTAGATTGACACAGGGCAATGAGGAGAGAGAGGGGGCAGTGGGAAAGTTGTGGGATTGACACAGGGCAATGAGGAGAGAGAGGGGCAGTGGGAAAGTTGTAGATTGACTCAGGGCAATGAGGAGAGAGAGGGGGCAGTGGGTAAGTTGTGGGATTGACACAGGGCAATGAGGAGAGAGGGCAGTGGGAAAGTTGTGGGATTGACAGGGGGCAATGAGGAGAGAGGGGGGCAGTGGGAAAGTTGTGGGATTGAAACAGGGCAATGAGGAGAGAGAGAGGGCAGTGGGAAAGTTGTGGGATTGACACAGGGCAATGAGGAGAGAGGGGGGCAGTGGGAAAGTTGTGGGATTGACACAGGGCAATGAGGAGAGAGAGGGGCAGTGGGAAAGTTGTAGATTGACACGGGGCAATGAGGAGAGGGCAGTGGGAAAGTTGGAGATTGACACGGGGCAATGGGGAGAGAGAGGGGCAGTGGGAAAGTTGTAGATTGAGTCAGGGCAATGGGGAGAGAGAGGGCAGCGGGAAAGTTGTAGATTGACACGGGGCAATGAGAAGAGAGAGGGCAGTGGGAAAGTTGTGGGATTGACAAAGGGCAATGGGGAGAGAGAGGGGCAGTGGGTAAGTTGTGGGATTGACACAGGGCAATGAGGAGAGGGGGGGCAGTGGGAAAGTTGTAGATTTAGTCAGGGCAATGGGGAGAGAGGGGGGCAGTGGGAAAGTTGTAGATTGACACGGGGCAATGAGGAGAGAGAGGGCAGTGGGAATGTTGTAGATTGACACGGGGCAATGAGGAGAGAGAGGGAAGTGGGAAAGTTGTGGGATTGACACAGGGCAATGAGGAGAGAGGGGGGCAGTGGGAAAGTTGTAGATTGACACAGGGCAATGAGGAGAGAGAGGGGGCAGTGGGAAAGTTGTGGGATTGACACAGGGCAATGAGGAGAGAGAGGGGCAGTGGGAAAGTTGTAGATTGACACAGGGCAATGAGGAGAGAGAGGGGGCAGTGGGAAAGTTGTGGGATTGACACAGGGCAATGAGGAGAGAGAGGGGCAGTGAGAAAGTTGTAGATTGACACAGGGCAATGAGGAGAGAGAAGGGGCAGTGGGTAAGTTGTGGGATTGACACAGGGCAATGAGGAGAGAGGGGCAATGGGAAAGTTGTAGATTGACACAGGGCAATGAGGTGAGAGGGGGGCAGTGGGAAAGTTGTAGATTGACACAGGGCAATTAGGAGAGAGAGGGGCAGTGGGAAAGTTGTAGATTGACACAGGGCAATGAGGAGAGAGAGGGCAGTGGGAAAGTTGTGGGATTGACACAGGGCAATGAGGCGAGAGAGGGGCAGTGGGAAAGTCGTAGATTAACATAGGGCAATGAGGAGAGAGAGGGCAGCGGGAAAGTTGTAGATTGACACGGGGCAATGAGGAGAGAGAGGGCAGTGGGAAAGTTGTGGGATTGACACAGGGCAATGGGGAGAGAGAGGGGCAGTGGGTAAGTTGTGGGATTGACACAGGGCAATGAGGAGAGAGGGGGGCAGTGGGAAAGTTGTAGATTGAGTCAGGGCAATGGGGAGAGAGGGGGGCAGTGGGAAAGTTGTAGATTGACACGGGGCAATGAGAGAGAGGGCAGTGGGAATGTTGTAGATTGACACGGGGCAATGAGGAGAGAGAGGGAAGTGGGAAAGTTGTGGGATTGACACAGGGCAATGAGGAGAGAGGGGGCAGTGGTAAAGTTGTAGATTGACACAGGGCAATGAGGAGAGAGAGGGGGCAGTGGGAAAGTTGTGGGATTGACACAGGGCAATGAGGAGAGAGAGGGGCAGTGGGAAAGTTGTAGATTGACACAGGGCAATGAGGAGAGAGAGGGGGCAGTGGGAAAGTTGTGGGATTGACACAGGGCAATGAGGAGAGAGAGGGGCAGTGGGAAAGTTGTAGATTGACACAGGGCAATGAGGAGAGAGAGGGGCAGTGGGAAAGTTGTAGATTGACACGGGGCAATGAGGAGAGAGAAAGGGCAGTGGGTAAATTGTGGGATTGACACAGGGCAATGAGGAGAGAGGGGCAGTGGGAAAGTTGTAGATTAACACAGGGCAATGAGGAGAGAGGGGGGCAGTGGGAAAGTTGTAGATTGACACAGGGCAATTAGGAGAGAGAGGGGCAGTGGGAAAGTTGTAGATTGACACAGGGCAATGAGGCGAGAGAGGGCAGTGGGAAAGTTGTGGGATTGACACAGGGCAATGAGGAGAGAGGGGGGCAGTGGGAAAGTTGTAGATTGACACAGGGCAATTAGGAGAGAGAGGGGCAGTGGGAAAGTTGTAGATTGACACAGGGCAATGAGGAGAGAGAGGGCAGTGGGAAAGTTGTGGGATTGACACAGGGCAATGAGGCGAGAGAGGGGCAGTGGGAAAGTTGTAGATTAACACAGGGCAATGAGGAGAGAGAGGGCAGTGGGAAAGTTGTAGATTGACACGGGGCAATGGGGAGAGAGAGGGGCAGTGGGAAAGTTGTGGGATTGACACAGGGCAATGGGGAGAGAGGGGGGCAATGGGAAAGTTGTAGATTAACACAGGGCAATGAGGAGAGAGAGGGCAGTGGGAAAGTTGTAGATTGACACAGGGCAATGAGGAGAGAGAGGGCAGTGGGAAAGTTGTTGGATTGACACAGGGCAATGAGGAGAGAGAGGGCAGTGGGAAAGTTGTAGATTGACACAGGGCAATGAGGAGAGAGAGGGCAGTGGGAAAGTTGTGGGATTGGTACAGAGCAATGAGGCGAGAGAGGGGCAATGGGAAAGTTGTAGATTAACACAGGGCAATGAGGAGAGAGAGGGCAGTGGGAAAGTTGTAGATTGACACAGGGCAATGAGGAGAGAGGGGGCAGTGGGAAAGTTGTGGGATTGACACAGGGCAATCAGGAGAGAGAGGGGCAGTGGGAAAGTTGTCGGATTGACACGGGGCAATGAGGAGAGGGGCAGTGGGAAAGTTGTGGGATTGACACAGGGCAATGAGGAGAGAGAGGGGCAGTGGGAAAGTTGTGGGATTGACACAGGGCAATGAGGAGAGAGAGGGGCAGTGGGAAAGTTGTAGATTGACACAGGGCAATGATGAGAGAGAGGGGCAGTGGGAAAGTTGTAGATTGACACAGGGCAATGAGGAGAGAGAGGGGCAGTGGGAAAGTTGTAGATTGACACAGGGCAATGAGGAGAGAGAGGGCAGTGGGAAAGTTGTAGATTGACACAGGGCAATGAGGAGAGAGAGGGGCAGTGGGAAAGTTGTAGATTGACACAGGGCAATGAGGCGAGAGAGGGGCAGTGGGAAAGTTGTAGATTGACACGGGGCAATGAGGAGAGAGAGGGCAGTGGGAAAGTTGTAGATTGACACGGGGCAATGAGGTGAGAGAGGGCCAGTGGGAAAGTTGTAGATTGACACGGGGCAATGGGGAGAGAGAGGGCCGTGAGGTGATGATGCAGCTGTACAAAACTTTGGTAAGGCCACATTTGGAGTACTGTGTACAGTTCTGGTCGCCTCATTTTAGGAAGGATGTGGAAGCTCTGGAAAAGGTGCAAAGAAGATTTACCAGGATGTTGCCTGGAATGGAGAGTAGGTCTTACGAGGAAAGGTTGAGGGTGCTAGGCCTTTTCTCATTAGAGCGGAGAAGGATGAGGGGCGACTTGATAGAGGTTTATAAGATGATCAGGGGAATAGATAGAGTAGACAGTCAGAGACTTTTTCCCCGGGTGGAACACACCATTACAAGGGGACATAAATTTAAGGTGAAAGGTGGAAGATATAGGAGGGATATCAGAGGTAGGTTCTTTACCCAGAGAGTAGTGGGGGCATGGAATGCACTGCCTGTGGAAGTAGTTGAGTCGGAAACATTAGGGACCTTCAAGCAGCTGTTGGATAGGTACATGGATTACGGTAAAATGATATAGTGTAGATTTATTTGTTCTTAAGGGCAGCACGGTAGCATTGTGGATAGCACAATTGCTTCACAGCTCCATGGTCCCAGGTTCGATTCCGGATTGGGTCATTGTCTGTGCGGAGTCTGCACGTCCTCCCCGTGTCTGCGTGGGTTTCCTCCGGGTGCTCCGGTTTCCTCCCACAGTCCAAAGATGTGCGGGTTAGGTGAATTGGCCAATGATAAATTGCCCTTAATGTCCAAATTGCCCTTGGTGTTGGGTGGAGGTGTTGAGTTTGGGTAGGGTGCTCTTTCCAAGACCCGGTGCAGACTCAAGGGGCCGAATGGCCTCCTTCTGCCCTGTAAATTCAATGATAATCTATGATTAATCTAGGACAAAGGTTCGGCACAACATCGTGGGCCGAAGGGCCTGTTCTGTGCTGTATTTTCTATGTTCTATGTTCTAATGGGGAGAGAGAGGGGCAGTGGGAAAGTTGTAGATTGACACGGGGCAATGGGGAGAGAGAGGGGCAGTGGGAAAGATGTGGGATTGACACAGGGCAATGAGGAGAGGGCAGTGGGAAAGTTGTAGATTGAGTCAGGGCAATGGGGAGAGAGGGGGGCAGAGGGAAAGTTGTAAATTGACACAGGGCAATGAGGAGAGAGAGGGCAGTGGGAAAGTTGTAGATTGACACGGGGCAATGAGGAGAGAGAGGGGCAGTGGGAAAGTTGTGAGATTGACACAGGGCAATGAGGAGAGAGGGGGCAGTGGGAAAGTTGTAGATTGACACAGGGCAATGAGGAGAGAGGGGGGCAGTGGGAAAGTTGTGGGATTGACACAGGGCAATGAGGAGAGACGGTGGCAGTGGGAAAGTTGTGGGATTGACACAGGGCAATGATGAGAGAGAGGGGCAGTGGGAAAGTTGTGGGAATGACACATGGCAATGAGGAGAGAGAGGGGGCAGTGGGAAGGTTGTCGGATTGACACAGGGCAATGAGGAGAGAGAAGGGCAGTGGGAAAGTTGTGGGATTGACACAGGGCAATGAGGAGAGGGTCAGTGGGAAAGTTGTAGATTGACAGAGGGCAATGAGGAGAGAGAGGGGCAGTGGGAAAGTTGTAGATTGACACAGGGCAATGAGGAGAGAGAGGGCAGTGGGAAAGTTGTAGATTGACACAGGGCAATGAGGAGAGAGAGGGGCAGTGGGAAAGTTGTAGATTGACACAGGGCAATGAGGAGAGAGAAGGGGCAGTGGGAAAGTTGTAGATTGAGTCAGGGCAATGGGGAGAGAGAGGGCAGCGGGAAAGTTGTAGATTGACACGGGGCAATGAGGAGAGAGAGGGCAGTGGGAAAGTTGTGGGATTGACACAGGGCAATGGGGAGAGAGAGGGGCAGTGGGTAAATTGTGGGATTGACACAGGGCAATGAGGAGAGAGGGGGGCAGTGGGAAAGTTGTAGATTGAGTCAGGGCAATGGGGAGAGAGGGGGGCAGTGGGAAAGTTGTAGATTGACACGGGGCAATGAGAGAGAGGGCAGTGGGAATGTTGTAGATTGACACGGGGCAATGAGGAGAGAGAGGGAAGTGGGAAAGTTGTGAGATTGACACAGGGCAATGAGGAGAGAGGGGGGCAGTGGGAAAGTTGTCGGATTGACACAGGGCAATGAGGAGAGAGAGGGGCAGTGGGAAAGTTGTGGGATTGACACAGGGCAATGAGGAGAGAGGGGGCAGTGGTAAAGTTGTAGATTGACACAGGGCAATGAGGAGAGAGAGGGGGCAGTGGGAAAGTTGTGGGATTGACACAGGGCAATGAGGAGAGAGAGGGGCAGTGGGAAAGTTGTAGATTGACACAGGGCAATGAGGAGAGAGAGGGGGCAGTGGGAAAGTTGTGGGATTGACACAGGGCAATGAGGAGAGAGAGGGCAGTGGGAAAGTTGTAGATTGACACAGGGCAATGAGGAGAGAGAAAGGGCAGTGGGTAAGTTGTGGGATTGACACAGGGCAATGAGGGGAGAGGGGCAGTGGGAAAGTTGTAGATTGACACAGGGCAATGAGGAGAGAGGGGGGCAGTGGGAAAGTTGTGGGATTGACACAGGGCAATGAGGAGAGAGAGAGGGCAGTGGGTAAGTTGTGGGATTGACACAGGGCAATGAGGAGAGAGAGAGGGCAGTGGGAAAGTTGTGGGATTGACACAGGGCAATGAGGAGAGAGGGGGGCAGTGGGAAAGTTGTAGATTGACACAGGGCAATGAGGAGAGAGAGGGCAGTGGGAAAGTTGTGGGATTGACACAGGGCAATGAGGAGAGAGAGAGGGCAGTGGGTAAGTTGTGGGATTGACACAGGGCAATGAGGAGAGAGAGGGGGCAGTGGGAAAGTTGTAGATTGACACAGGGCAATGAGGAGAGAGGGGCAGTGGGAAAGTTGTAGATTGACACAGGGCAATGAGGAGAGAGGGGGGCAGTGGGAAAGTTGTAGATTGACACAGGGCAATTAGGGGAGAGAGGGGCAGTGGGAAAGTTGTAGATTGACACAGGGCAATGAGGAGAGAGAGGGCAGTGGGAAAGTTGTGGGATTGACACAGGGCAATGAGGCGAGAGATGGGCAGTGGGAAAGTTGTAGATTAACACAGGGCAATGAGGAGAGAGAGGGCAGTGGGAAAGTTGTAGATTGACACGGGGCAATGGGGAGAGAGAGGGGCAGTGGGAAAGTTGTGGGATTGACACAGGGCAATGGGGAGAGAGGGGGGCAGTGGGAAAGTTGTAGATTGACAAAGGGCAATGAGGAGAGAGAGGGCAGTGGGAAAGTTGTTGGATTGATACAGAGCAATGAGGCGAGAGAGGGGCAATGGGAAAGTTGTAGATTAACACAGGGCAATGAGGAGAGAGAGGGCAGTGGGAAAGTTGTAGATTGACACAGGGCAATGAGGAGAGAGGGGCAGTGGGAAAGTTGTGGGATTGACACAGGGCAATCAGGAGAGAGAGGGGCAGTGGGAAAGTTGTGGGATTGACACAGGGCAATGAGGAGAGAGAGGGGCAGTGGGAAAGTTGTAGATTGACACAGGGCAATGAGGAGAGAGAGGGGCAGTGGGAAAGTTGTAGATTGACACGGGGCAATGAGGAGAGAGAGGGGCAGTGGGAAAGTTGTGGGATTGACACAGGGCAATGAGGCGAGAGAGGGGCAGTGGGAAAGTTGTGGGATTGACAGAGGCCAATCAGGAGAGAGAGGGGCAGTGGGAAAGTTGTGGGATTGACACAGGGCAATGAGGAGAGAGAGGGGCAGTGGGAAAGTTGTAGATTGACACAGGGCAATGAGGAGAGAGAGGGGCAGTGGGAAAGTTGTAGATTGACACGGGGCAATGAGGAGAGAGAGGGGCAGTGGGAAAGTTGTGGGATTGACACAGGGCAATGAGGCGAGAGAGGGGCAGTGGGAAAGTTGTAGATTGACACAGGGCAATGAGGAGAAAGGGGGGCAGTGGGAAAGTTGTAGATTGACACAGGGCAATGAGGAGAGAGAGGGCAGTGGGAAAGTTGTGGGATTGACACAGGGCAATGAGGCGAGAGAGGGCAGTGGGAAAGTTGTAGATTGACACAGGGCAATGAGGAGAGATGGGGCAGTGGGAAAGTTGTAGATTGACACAGGGCAATGAGGAGAGAGAGGGGCAGTGGGAAAGTTGTCGGATTGACACGGGGCAATGAGGAGAGGGGCAGTGGGAAAGTTGTGGGATTGACACAGGGCAATGAGGAGAGAGGGGGCAGTGGGAAAGTTGTAGATTGACACAGGGCAATGAGGAGAGAGAGGGGGCAGTGGGAAAGTTGTGGGATTGACACAGGGCAATGAGGAGAGAGAGGGGGCAGTGGGAAAGTTGTGGGATTGACACAGGGCAATGAGGAGAGAGAGGGGCAGTGGGAAAGTTGTAGATTGACACAGGGCAATGAGGAGAGAGAAAGGGCAGTGGGTAAGTTGTGGGATTGACACAGGGCAATGAGGAGAGAGGGGCAGTGGGAAAGTTGTAGATTGACACAGGGCAATGAGGAGAGAGGGGGGCAGTGGGAAAGTTGTAGATTGACACAGGGCAATTAGGAGAGAGAGGGGCAGTGGGAAAGTTGTAGATTGACACAGGGCAATGAGGAGAGAGAGGGCAGTGGGAAAGTTGTGGGATTGACACAGGGCAATGAGGCGAGAGAGGGGCAGTGGGAAAGTTGTAGATTAACACAGGGCAATGAGGAGAGAGAGGGCAGTGGGAAAGTTGTAGATTGACACGGGGCAATGGGGAGAGAGAGGGGCAGTGGGAAAGTTGTGGGATTGACACAGGGCAATGGGGAGAGAGGGGGGCAGTGGGAAAGTTGTAGATTGACACAGGGCAATGAGGAGAGAGAGGGCAGTGGGAAAGTTGTTGGATTGACACAGAGCAATGAGGCGAGAGAGGGGCAATGGGAAAGTTGTAGATTAACACAGGGCAATGAGGAGAGAGAGGGCAGTGGGAAAGTTGTAGATTGACAAAGGGCAATGAGGAGAGAGGGGGCAGTGGGAAAGTTGTGGGATTGACACAGGGCAATCAGGAGAGAGAGGGGCAGTGGGAAAGTTGTGGGATTGACACAGGGCAATGAGGAGAGAGAGGGGCAGTGGGAAAGTTGTAGATTGACACAGGGCAATGAGGAGAGAGAGGGGCAGTGGGAAAGTTGTAGATTGACACGGGGCAATGAGGAGAGAGAGGGGCAGTGGGAAAGTTGTGGGATTGACACAGGGCAATGAGGCGAGAGAGGGGCAGTGGGAAAGTTGTAGATTGACACAGGGCAATGAGGAGAGAGGGGGGCAGTGGGAAAGTTGTAGATTGACACAGGGCAATGAGGAGAGAGAGGGCAGTGGGAAAGTTGTGGGATTGACACAGGGCAATGAGGTGAGAGAGGGCAGTGGGAAAGTTGTAGATTGACACAGGGCAATGAGGAGAGAGACTGGCAGTGGAAAAGTTGTAGATTGACACGGGGCAATGAGGAGAGAGGGGGGCAGTGGGAAAGTTGTCGGATTGACACGGGGCAATGAGGAGAGGGGCAGTGGGAAAGTTGTGGGATTGACACAGGGCAATGAGGAGAGAGGGGGCAGTGGTAAAGTTGTAGATTGACACAGGGCAATGAGGAGAGAGAGGGGGCAGTGGGAAAGTTGTGGGATTGGCACAGGGCAATGAGGAGAGAGAGGGGCAGTGGGAAAGTTGTAGATTGACACAGGGCAATGAGGAGAGAGAGGGGGCAGTGGGAAAGTTGTGGGATTGACACAGGGCAATGAGGAGAGAGAGGGGCAGTGGGAAAGTTGTAGATTGACACAGGGCAATGAGGAGAGAGAAAGGGCAGTGGGTAAGTTGTGGGATTGACACAGGGCAATGAGGAGAGAGGGGCAGTGGGAAAGTTGTAGATTGACACAGGGCAATGAGGAGAGAGGGGGGCAGTGGGAAAGTTGTAGATTGACACAGGGCAATTCGGAGAGAGAGGGGCAGTGGGAAAGTTGTAGATTAACACAGGGCAATGAGGAGAGAGAGGGCAGTGGGAAAGTTGTAGATTGACACGGGGCAATGGGGAGAGAGAGGGGCAGTGGGAAAGTTGTGGGATTGACACAGGGCAATGGGGAGAGAGGGGGGCAGTGGGAAAGTTGTAGATTGACACAGGGCAATGAGGAGAGAGAGGGCAGTGGGAAAGTTGTTGGATTGACACAGAGCAATGAGGCGAGAGAGGGGCAATGGGAAAGTTGTAGATTAACATAGGGCAATGAGGAGAGAGAGGGCAGTGGGAAAGTTGTAGATTGACACAGGGCAATGAGGAGAGAGGGGGCAGTGGGAAAGTTGTGGGATTGACACAGGGCAATCAGGAGAGAGAGGGGCAGTGGGAAAGTTGTGGGATTGACACAGGGCAATGAGGAGAGAGAGGGGCAGTGGGAAAGTTGTAGATTGACACAGGGCAATGAGGAGAGAGAGGGGCAGTGGGAAAGTTGTGGGATTGACACAGGGCAATGAGGCGAGAGAGGGGCAGAGGGAAAGTTGTAGATTGACACAGGGCAATGGGGAGAGAGGGGGGCAGTGGGAAAGTTGTAGATTGACACAGGGCAATGAGGAGAGAGAGGGCAGTGGGAAAGTTGTGGGATTGACACAGGGCAATGAGGCGAGAGAGGGGCAGTGGGAAAGTTGTAGATTGACACAGGGCAATGAGGAGAGAGACGGGCAGTGGGAAAGTTGTAGATTGACACGGGGCAATGAGGAGAAAGAGGGCAGTGGGAAAGTTGTAGATTGACACGGGGCAATGGGGAGAGAGAGGGGCAGTGGGAAAGTTGTAGATTGACACGGGGCAATGGGGAGAGAGAGGGGCAGTGGGAAAGTTGTGGGATTGACACAGGGCAATGAGGAGAGAGGGGGGCAGTGGGAAAGTTGTAGATTGACACAGGGCAATGAGAGAAAGGGGCAGTGGGAAAGTTGTGGGATTGACACAGGGCAATGAGGAGAGAGAGGGGCAGTGGGAAAGTTGTAGATTGACACAGGGCAATGAGGAGAGAGAGGGGCAGTGGGAAAGTTGTAGATTGACACAGGGCAATGAGGAGAGAGAGGGCAGTGGGAAAGTTGTAGATTGACACAGGGCAATGAGGAGAGAGAGGGGCAGTGGGAAAGTTGTAGATTGACACGGGGCAATGAGGAGAGAGAGGGGCAGTGGGAAAGTTGTAGATTGACACGGGGCAATGGGGAGAGAGAGGGGCAGTGGGAAAGTTGTAGATTGACACGGGGCAATGGGGAGAGAGAGGGGCAGTGGGAAAGTTGTGGGATTGACACAGGGCAATGAGCAGAGGGCAGTGGGAAAGTTGTAGATTGAGTCAGGGCAATGGGGAGAGAGGGGGGCAGTGGGAAAGTTGTAAATTGACACAGGGCAATGAGGAGAGAGAGGGCAGTGGGAAAGTTGTAGATTGACACGGGGCAATGAGGAGAGAGAGGGGCAGTGGGAAAGTTGTGAGATTGACACAGGGCAATGAGGAGAGAGGGGGCAGTGGGAAAGTTGTAGATTGACACAGGGCAATGAGGAGAGAGGGGGGCAGTGGGAAAGTTGTGGGATTGATACAGGGCAATGAGGAGAGACGGTGGCAGTGGGAAAGTTGTGGGATTGACACAGGGCAATGATGAGAGGGGGGCAGTGGGAAAGTTGTGGGATTGACACAGAGCAATGAGGAGAGAGAGGGGGCAGTGGGAAAGTTGTAGATTGACACAGGGCAATGAGGAGAGAGAGGGGCAGTGGGAAAGTTGTAGATTGACACAGGGCAATGAGGAGAGAGAGGGGGCAGTGGGAAGGTTGTCGGATTGACACAGGGCAATGAGGAGAGAGAAGGGGCAGTGGGTAAGTTGTGGGATTGACACAGGGCAATGAGGAGAGAGGGGGCAGTGGGAAAGTTGTAGATTGACACAGGGCAATGAGGAGAGAGAGGGGCAGTGGGAAAGTTGTGGGATTGACACAGGGCAATGGGGAGAGAGAGGGGCAGTGGGAAAGTTGTAGATTGACACAGGGCAATGAGGAGAGGGGCAGTGGGAAAGTTGTAGATTGACACAGGGCAATGAGAGAGAGGGGCAGTGGGAAAGTTGTGGGATTGACACAGGGCAATGAGGAGAGAGGGGGGCAGTGGGAAAGTTGTGGGATTGACACAGGGCAATGAGGAGAGGGGCAGTGGGAAAGTTGTAGATTGACACAGGGCAATGAGGAGAGAGAGGGGCAGTGGGAAAGTTGTAGATTGACACAGGGCAATGAGGAGAGAGAGGGCAGTGGGAAAGTTGTAGATTGAGTCAGGGCAATGGGGAGAGAGAGGGCAGCGGGAAAGTTGTAGATTGACACGGGGCAATGAGGAGAGAGAGGGCAGTGGGAAAGTTGTAGATTGAAACGGGGCAATGGGGAGAGAGAAGGGGCAGTGGGTAAGTTGTGGGATTGACACAGGGCAATGAGGAGAGAGGGGGCAGTGGGAAAGTTGTAGATTGACACAGGGCAATGAGGAGAGAGGGGGCAGTGGGAAAGTTGTGGGATTGACACAGGGCAATGGGGAGAGAGAGGGGCAGTGGGAAAGTTGTAGATTGACACAGGGCAATGAGGAGAGGGGCAGTGGGAAAGTTGTAGATTGACACAGGGCAATGAGGAGAGAGAGGGGCAGTGGGAAAGTTGTAGATTGACACAGGGCAATGAGGAGAGAGAGGGCAGTGGGAAAGTTGTAGATTGAGTCAGGGCAATGGGGAGAGAGAGGGCAGCGGGAAAGTTGTAGATTGACACGGGGCAATGAGGAGAGAGAGGGCAGTGGGAAAGTTGTGGGATTGACACAGGGCAATGGGGAGAGAGAGGGGCAGTGGGTAAATTGTGGGATTGACACAGGGCAATGAGGAGAGAGGGGGGCAGTGGGAAAGTTGTAGATTGAGTCAGGGCAATGGGGAGAGAGGGGGGCAGTGGGAAAGTTGTAGATTGACACGGGGCAATGAGGAGAGAGAGGGCAGTGGGAATGTTGTAGATTGACACGGGGCAATGAGGAGAGAGGGGGAAGTGGGAAAGTTGTAGATTGACACGGGGCAATGAGGAGAGAGAGGGAAGTGGGAAAGTTGTCGGATTGACACAGGGCAATGAGGAGAGAGAGGGGCAGTGGGAAAGTTGTGGGATTGACACAGGGCAATGAGGAGAGAGGGGGCAGTGGTAAAGTTGTAGATTGACACAGGGCAATGAGGAGAGAGAGGGGGCAGTGGGAAAGTTGTGGGATTGACACAGGGCAATGAGGAGAGAGAGGGGCAGTGGGAAAGTTGTAGATTGACACAGGGCAATGAGGAGAGAGAGGGGGCAGTGGGAAAGTTGTGGGATTGACACAGGGCAATGAGGAGAGAGAGGGGCAGTGGGAAAGTTGTAGATTGACACAGGGCAATGAGGAGAGAGAAGGGGCAGTGGGTAAATTGTGGGATTGACACAGGGCAAAGAGGAGAGAGGGGCAGTGGGAAAGTTGTAGATTGACACAGGGCAATGAGGCGAGAGAGGGCAGTGGGAAAGTTGTGGGATTGACACAGGGCAATGAGGAGAGAGGGGGGCAGTGGGAAAGTTGTAGATTGACACAGGGCAATTAGGAGAGAGAGGGGCAGTGGGAAAGTTGTAGATTGACACAGGGCAATGAGGAGAGAGAGGGCAGTGGGAAAGTTGTGGGATTGACACAGGGCAATGAGGCGAGAGAGGGGCAGTGGGAAAGTTGTAGATTAACACAGGGCAATGAGGAGAGAGAGGGCAGTGGGAAAGTTGTAGATTGACACGGGGCAATGGGGAGAGAGAGGGGCAGTGGGAAAGTTGTGGGATTGACACAGGGCAATGGGGAGAGAGGGGGGCAGTGGGAAAGTTGTAGATTGACACAGGGCAATGAGGAGAGAGAGGGCAGTGGGAAAGTTGTTGGATTGATACAGAGCAATGAGGCGAGAGAGGGGCAATGGGAAAGTTGTAGATTAACACAGGGCAATGAGGAGAGAGAGGGCAGTGGGAAAGTTGTAGATTGACACAGGGCAATGAGGAGAGAGGGGGCAGTGGGAAAGTTGTGGGATTGACACAGGGCAATCAGGAGAGAGAGGGGCAGTGGGAAAGTTGTCGGATTGACACGGGGCAATGAGGAGAGGGGCAGTGGGAAAGTTGTGGGATTGACACAGGGCAATGAGGAGAGAGGGGGCAGTGGTAAAGTTGTAGATTGACACAGGGCAATGAGGAGAGAGAGGGGGCAGTGGGAAAGTTGTGGGATTGACACAGGGCAATGAGGAGAGAGAGGGGCAGTGGGAAAGTTGTGGGATTGACACAGGGCAATGATGAGAGAGAGGGGCAGTGGGAAAGTTGTAGATTGACACAGGGCAATGAGGAGAGAGAGGGGCAGTGGGAAAGTTGTAGATTGACACAGGGCAATGAGGAGAGAGAGGGCAGTGGGAAAGTTGTAGATTGACACAGGGCAATGAGGAGAGAGAGGGGCAGTGGGAAAGTTGTAGATTGACACGGGGCAATGAGGAGAGAGAGGGGCAGTGGGAAAGTTGTAGATTGACACGGGGCAATGGGGAGAGAGAGGGCCGTGAGGTGATGATGCAGCTGTACAAAACTTTGGTAAGGCCACATTTGGAGTACTGTGTACAGTTCTGGTCGCCTCATTTTAGGAAGGATGTGGAAGCTCTGGAAAAGGTGCAAAGAAGATTTACCAGGATGTTGCCTGGAATGGAGAGTAGGTCTTACGAGGAAAGGTTGAGGGTGCTAGGCCTTTTCTCATTAGAGCGGAGAAGGATGAGGGGCGACTTGATAGAGGTTTATAAGATGATCAGGGGAATAGATAGAGTAGACAGTCAGAGACTTTTTCCCCGGGTGGAACACACCATTACAAGGGGACATAAATTTAAGGTGAAAGGTGGAAGATATAGGAGGGATATCAGAGGTAGGTTCTTTACCCAGAGAGTAGTGGGGGCATGGAATGCACTGCCTGTGGAAGTAGTTGAGTCGGAAACATTAGGGACCTTCAAGCAGCTATTGGATAGGTACATGGATTACGGTAAAATGATATAGTGTAGATTTATTTGTTCTTAAGGGCAGCACGGTAGCCTTGTGGATAGCACAATTGCTTCACAGCTCCATGGTCCCAGGTTCGATTCCGGATTGGGTCATTGTCTGTGCGGAGTCTGCACGTCCTCCCCGTGTCTGCGTGGGTTTCCTCCGGGTGCTCCGGTTTCCTCCCACAGTCCAAAGATGTGCGGGTTAGGTGAATTGGCCAATGATAAATTGCCCTTAATGTCCAAATTGCCCTTGGTGTTGGGTGGAGGTGTTGAGTTTGGGTAGGGTGCTCTTTCCAAGACCCGGTGCAGACTCAAGGGGCCGAATGGCCTCCTTCTGCCCTGTAAATTCAATGATAATCTATGATTAATCTAGGACAAAGGTTCGGCACAACATCGTGGGCCGAAGGGCCTGTTCTGTGCTGTATTTTCTATGTTCTATGTTCTAATGGGGAGAGAGAGGGGCAGTGGGAAAGTTGTAGATTGACACGGGGCAATGGGGAGAGAGAGGGGCAGTGGGAAAGATGTGGGATTGACACAGGGCAATGAGGAGAGGGCAGTGGGAAAGTTGTAGATTGAGTCAGGGCAATGGGGAGAGAGGGGGGCAGTGGGAAAGTTGTAAATTGACACAGGGCAATGAGGAGAGAGAGGGCAGTGGGAAAGTTGTAGATTGACACGGGGCAATGAGGAGAGAGAGGGGCAGTGGGAAAGTTGTGAGATTGACACAGGGCAATGAGGAGAGAGGGGGCAGTGGGAAAGTTGTAGATTGACACAGGGCAATGAGGAGAGAGGGGGGCAGTGGGAAAGTTGTGGGATTGACACAGGGCAATGAGGAGAGACGGTGGCAGTGGGAAAGTTGTGGGATTGACACAGGGCAATGATGAGAGAGAGGGGCAGTGGGAAAGTTGTGGGAATGACACATGGCAATGAGGAGAGAGAGGGGGCAGTGGGAAGGTTGTCGGATTGACACAGGGCAATGAGGAGAGAGAAGGGGCAGTGGGTAAGTTGTGGGATTGACACAGGGCAATGAGGAGAGAGGGGGCAGTGGGAAAGTTGTAGATTGACACAGGGCAATGGGGAGAGAGAGGGGCAGTGGGAAAGTTGTGGGATTGACACAGGGCAATGGGGAGAGAGAGGGGCAGTGGGAAAGTTGTGGGATTGACACAGGGCAATGAGGAGAGGGGCAGTGGGAAAGTTGTAGATTGACAGAGGGCAATGAGGAGAGAGAGGGGCAGTGGGAAAGTTGTAGATTGACACAGGGCAATGAGGAGAGAGAGGGCAGTGGGAAAGTTGTAGATTGAGTCAGGGCAATGGGGAGAGAGAGGGCAGCGGGAAAGTTGTAGATTGACACGGGGCAATGAGGAGAGAGAGGGCAGTGGGAAAGTTGTGGGATTGACACAGGGCAATGAGGAGAGAGGGGGGCAGTGGGTAAGTTGTGGGATTGACACAGGGCAATGAGGAGAGAGGGGGGCAGTGGGAAAGTTGTAGATTGAGTCAGGGCAATGGGGAGAGAGGGGGGCAGTGGGAAAGTTGTAGATTGACACGGGGCAATGAGAGAGAGGGCAGTGGGAATGTTGTAGATTGACACGGGGCAATGAGGAGAGAGAGGGAAGTGGGAAAGTTGTGGGATTGACACAGGGCAATGAGGAGAGAGGGGGGCAGTGGGAAAGTTGTCGGATTGACACAGGGCAATGAGGAGAGGGGCAGTGGGAAGGTTGTGGGATTGACACAGGGCAATGAGGAGAGAGGGGGCAGTGGTAAAGTTGTAGATTGACACAGGGCAATGAGGAGAGAGAGGGGGCAGTGGGAAAGTTGTGGGATTGACACAGGGCAATGAGGAGAGAGGGGGCAGTGGGAAAGTTGTGGGATTGACACAGGGCAATGGGGAGAGAGAGAGGGCAGTGGGAAAGTTGTGGGATTGACACAGGGCAATGAGGAGAGAGAGGGGCAGTGGGAAAGTTGTAGATTGACACAGGGCAATGAGGAGAGAGAGGGGGCAGTGGGAAAGTTGTGGGATTGACACAGGGCAATGAGGAGAGAGAGGGGCAGTGGGAAAGTTGTGGGATTGACACAGGGCAATGAGGAGAGAGAGGGGCAGTGGGAAAGTTGTAGATTGACACAGGGCAATGGGGAGAGAGGGGGGCAGTGGGAAAGTTGTAGATTGACAAAGGGCAATGAGGAGAGAGAGGGGCAGTGGGAAAGTTGTAGATTGACACAGGGCAATGGGGAGAGAGAGGGCAGTGGGAAAGTTGTTGGATTGATACAGAGCAATGAGGCGAGAGAGGGGCAATGGGAAAGTTGTAGATTAACACAGGGCAATGAGGAGAGAGAGGGCAGTGGGAAAGTTGTAGATTGACACAGGGCAATGAGGAGAGAGGGGGCAGTGGGAAAGTTGTGGGATTGACACAGGGCAATCAGGAGAGAGAGGGGCAGTGGGAAAGTTGTGGGATTGACACAGGGCAATGAGGAGAGAGAGGGGCAGTGGGAAAGTTGTAGATTGACACAGGGCAATGAGGAGAGAGAGGGGCAGTGGGAAAGTTGTAGATTGACACGGGGCAATGAGGAGAGAGAGGGGCAGTGGGAAAGTTGTGGGATTGACACAGGGCAATGAGGCGAGAGAGGGGCAGTGGGAAAGTTGTAGATTGACACAGGGCAATGAGGAGAGAGGGGGGCAGTGGGAAAGTTGTAGATTGACACAGGGCAATGAGGAGAGAGAGGGCAGTGGGAAAGTTGTGGGATTGACACAGGGCAATGAGGCGAGAGAGGGCAGTGGGAAAGTTGTAGATTGACACAGGGCAATGAGGAGAGAGACGGGCAGTGGGAAAGTTGTAGATTGACACGGGGCAATGAGGAGAGAGGGGGGCAGTGGGAAAGTTGTCGGATTGACACGGGGCAATGAGGAGAGGGGCAGTGGGAAAGTTGTGGGATTGACACAGGGCAATGAGGAGAGAGGGGGCAGTGGTAAAGTTGTAGATTGACACAGGGCAATGAGGAGAGAGAGGGGGCAGTGGGAAAGTTGTGGGATTGACACAGGGCAATGAGGAGAGAGAGGGGCAGTGGGAAAGTTGTAGATTGACACAGGGCAATGAGGAGAGGGAGGGGGCAGTGGGAAAGTTGTGGGATTGACACAGGGCAATGAGGAGAGAGAGGGGCAGTGGGAAAGTTGTAGATTGACACAGGGCAATGAGGAGAGAGAAAGGGCAGTGGGTAAGTTGTGGGATTGACACAGGGCAATGAGGAGAGAGAGGGGGCAGTGGGAAAGTTGTGGGATTGACACAGGGCAATGAGGAGAGAGGGGGGCAGTGGGAAAGTTGTAGATTGACACAGGGCAATTAGGAGAGAGAGGGGCAGTGGGAAAGTTGTAGATTGACACAGGGCAATGAGGAGAGAGAGGGCAGTGGGAAAGTTGTGGGATTGACACAGGGCAATGAGGCGAGAGGGGCAGTGGGAAAGTTGTAGATTGACACAGGGCAATGAGGAGAGAGGGGGGCAGTGGGAAAGTTGTAGATTGACACAGGGCAATGAGGAGAGAGAGGGCAGTGGGAAAGTTGTGGGATTGACACAGGGCAATGAGGCGAGAGAGGGGCAGTGGGAAAGTTGTAGATTAACACAGGGCAATGAGGAGAGAGAGGGCAGTGGGAAAGTTGTAGATTGACACGGGGCAATGGGGAGAGAGAGGGGCAGTGGGAAAGTTGTGGGATTGACACAGGGCAATGGGGAGAGAGGGGGGCAGTGGGAAAGTTGTAGATTGACACAGGGCAATGAGGAGAGAGAGGGCAGTGGGAAAGTTGTTGGATTGACACAGAGCAATGAGGCGAGAGAGGGGCAATGGGAAAGTTGTAGATTAACACAGGGCAATGAGGAGAGAGAGGGGCAGTGGGAAAGTTGTGGGATTGTCACAGGGCAATGAGGAGAGAGAGGGGCAGTGGGAAAGTTGTGGGATTGACACAGGGCAATGAGGAGAGAGAGGGCAGTGGGAAAGTTGTAGATTGACACAGGGCAATGAGGAGAGAGAGGGGCAGTGGGAAAGTTGTAGATTGACAAAGGGCAATGAGGAGAGAGGGGGCAGTGGGAAAGTTGTGGGATTGACACAGGGCAATCAGGAGAGAGAGGGGCAGTGGGAAAGTTGTGGGATTGACACAGGGCAATGAGGAGAGAGAGGGGCAGTGGGAAAGTTGTAGATTGACACAGGGCAATGAGGAGAGAGAGGGGCAGTGGGAAAGTTGTAGATTGACACGGGGCAATGAGGAGAGAGAGGGGCAGTGGGAAAGTTGTGGGATTGACACAGGGCAATGAGGCGAGAGAGGGGCAGTGGGAAAGTTGTAGATTGACACAGGGCAATGTGGAGAGAGGGGGGCAGTGGGAAAGTTGTAGATTGACACAGGGCAATGAGGAGAGAGAGGGCAGTGGGAAAGTTGTGGGATTGACACAGGGCAATGAGGTGAGAGAGGGCAGTGGGAAAGTTGTAGATTGACACAGGGCAATGAGGAGAGAGACGGGCAGTGGGAAAGTTGTAGATTGACACGGGGCAATGAGGAGAGAGGGGGGCAGTGGGAAAGTTGTCGGATTGACACGGGGCAATGAGGAGAGGGGCAGTGGGAAAGTTGTGGGATTGACACAGGGCAATGAGGAGCGAGGGGGCAGTGGTAAAGTTGTAGATTGACACAGGGCAATGAGGAGAGAGAGGGGGCAGTGGGAAAGTTGTGGGATTGACACAGGGCAATGAGGAGAGAGAGGGGCAGTGGGAAAGTTGTAGATTGACACAGGGCAATGAGGAGAGAGAGGGGGCAGTGGGAAAGTTGTGGGATTGACACAGGGCAATGAGGAGAGAGAGGGGCAGTGGGAAAGTTGTAGATTGACACAGGGCAATGAGGAGAGAGAAAGGGCAGTGGGTAAGTTGTGGGATTGACACAGGGCAATGAGGAGAGAGGGGCAGTGGGAAAGTTGTAGATTGACACAGGGCAATGAGGAGAGAGGGGGGCAGTGGGAAAGTTGTAGATTGACACAGGGCAATTCGGAGAGAGAGGGGCAGTGGGAAAGTTGTAGATTGACACAGGGCAATGAGGAGAGAGAGGGCAGTGGGAAAGTTGTGGGATTGACACAGGGCAATGAGGCGAGAGAGGGGCAGTGGGAAAGTTGTAGATTAACACAGGGCAATGAGGAGAGAGAGGGCAGTGGGAAAGTTGTAGATTGACACGGGGCAATGGGGAGAGAGAGGGGCAGTGGGAAAGTTGTGGGATTGACACAGGGCAATGGGGAGAGAGGGGGGCAGTGGGAAAGTTGTAGATTGACACAGGGCAATGAGGAGAGAGAGGGCAGTGGGAAAGTTGTTGGATTGACACAGAGCAATGAGGCGAGAGGGGGCAATGGGAAAGTTGTAGATTAACACAGGGCAATGAGGAGAGAGAGGGCAGTGGAAAAGTTGTAGATTGACACAGGGCAATGAGGAGAGAGGGGGCAGTGGGAAAGTTGTGGGATTGACACAGGGCAATCAGGAGAGAGAGGGGCAGTGGGAAAGTTGTGGGATTGACACAGGGCAATGAGGAGAGAGAGGGGCAGTGGGAAAGTTGTAGATTGACACAGGGCAATGAGGAGAGAGAGGGGCAGTGGGAAAGTTGTAGATTGACACGGGGCAATGAGGAGAGAGAGGGGCAGTGGGAAAGGTGTGGGATTGACACAGGGCAATGAGGCGAGAGAGTGGCAGTGGGAAAGTTGTAGATTGACACAGGGCAATGGGGAGAGAGGGGGGCAGTGGGAAAGTTGTAGATTGACACAGGGCAATGAGGAGAGAGAGGGCAGTGGGAAAGTTGTGGGATTGACACAGGGCAATGAGGCGAGAGAGGGGCAGTGGGAAAGTTGAAGATTGACACAGGGCAATGAGGAGAGAGACGGGCAGTGGGAAAGTTGTAGATTGACACGGGGCAATGAGGAGAAAGAGGGCAGTGGGAAAGTTGTAGATTGACACGGGGCAATGGGGAGAGAGAGGGGCAGTGGGAAAGTTGTAGATTGACACGGGGCAATGGGGAGAGAGAGGGGCAGTGGGAAAGTTGTGGGATTGACACAGGGCAATGAGGAGAGAGGGGGGCAGTGGGAAAGTTGTAGATTGACACAGGGCAATGAGAGAAAGGGGCAGTGGGAAAGTTGTGGGATTGACACAGGGCAATGAGGAGAGAGAGGGGCAGTGGGAAAGTTGTAGATTGACACAGGGCAATGAGGAGAGGGGCAGTGGGAAAGTTGTAGATTGACACAGGGCAATGAGGAGAGAGAGGGCAGTGGGAAAGTTGTAGATTGACACAGGGCAATGAGGAGAGAGAGGGGCAGTGGGAAAGTTGTAGATTGACACGGGGCAATGAGGAGAGAGAGGGGCAGTGGGAAAGTTGTAGATTGACACGGGGCAATGGGGAGAGAGAGGGGCAGTGGGAAAGTTGTAGATTGACACGGGGCAATGGGGAGAGAGAGGGGCAGTGGGAAAGTTGTGGGATTGACACAGGGCAATGAGCAGAGGGCAGTGGGAAAGTTGTAGATTGAGTCAGGGCAATGGGGAGAGAGGGGGGCAGTGGGAAAGTTGTAAATTGACACAGGGCAATGAGGAGAGAGAGGGCAGTGGGAAAGTTGTAGATTGACACGGGGCAATGAGGAGAGAGAGGGGCAGTGGGAAAGTTGTGAGATTGACACAGGGCAATGAGGAGAGAGGGGGCAGTGGGAAAGTTGTAGATTGACACAGGGCAATGAGGAGAGAGGGGGGCAGTGGGAAAGTTGTGGGATTGATACAGGGCAATGAGGAGAGACGGTGGCAGTGGGAAAGTTGTGGGATTGACACAGGGCAATGATGAGAGGGGGGCAGTGGGAAAGTTGTGGGATTGACACAGAGCAATGAGGAGGAGAGGGGCAGTGGGAAAGTTGTGGGAATGACACATGGCAATGAGGAGAGAGAGGGGGCAGTGGGAAGGTTGTCGGATTGACACAGGGCAATGAGGAGAGAGAAGGGGCAGTGGGTAAGTTGTGGGATTGACACAGGGCAATGAGGAGAGAGGGGGCAGTGGGAAAGTTGTAGATTGACACAGGGCAATGAGGAGAGAGAGGGGCAGTGGGAAAGTTGTGGGATTGACACAGGGCAATGGGGAGAGAGAGGGGCAGTGGGAAAGTTGTAGATTGACACAGGGCAATGAGGAGAGGGGCAGTGGGAAAGTTGTAGATTGACACAGGGCAATGAGGAGAGAGAGGGGCAGTGGGAAAGTTGTAGATTGACACAGGGCAATGAGGAGAGAGAGGGCAGTGGGAAAGTTGTAGATTGAGTCAGGGCAATGGGGAGAGAGAGGGCAGCGGGAAAGTTGTAGATTGACACGGGGCAATGAGGAGAGAGAGGGCAGTGGGAAAGTTGTGGGATTGACACAGGGCAATGGGGAGAGAGAGGGGCAGTGGGTAAGTTGTGGGATTGACACAGGGCAATGAGGAGAGAGGGGGGCAGTGGGAAAGTTGTAGATTGAGTCAGGGCAATGGGGAGAGAGGGGGGCAGTGGGAAAGTTGTAGATTGACACGGGGCAATGAGGAGAGAGAGGGCAGTGGGAAAGTTGTAGATTGACACGGGGCAATGAGGAGAGAGAGGGGCAGTGGGAAAGTTGTGAGATTGACACAGGGCAATGAGGAGAGAGGGGGCAGTGGGAAAGTTGTAGATTGACACAGGGCAATGAGGAGAGAGGGGGGCAGTGGGAAAGTTGTGGGATTGATACAGGGCAATGAGGAGAGACGGTGGCAGTGGGAAAGTTGTGGGATTGACACAGGGCAATGATGAGAGGGGGGCAGTGGGAAAGTTGTGGGATTGACACAGAGCAATGAGGAGGAGAGGGGCAGTGGGAAAGTTGTGGGAATGACACATGGCAATGAGGAGAGAGAGGGGGCAGTGGGAAGGTTGTCGGATTGACACAGGGCAATGAGGAGAGAGAAGGGGCAGTGGGTAAGTTGTGGGATTGACACAGGGCAATGAGGAGAGAGGGGGCAGTGGGAAAGTTGTAGATTGACACAGGGCAATGAGGAGAGAGAGGGGCAGTGGGAAAGTTGTGGGATTGACACAGGGCAATGGGGAGAGAGAGGGGCAGTGGGAAAGTTGTAGATTGACACAGGGCAATGAGGAGAGGGGCAGTGGGAAAGTTGTAGATTGACACAGGGCAATGAGGAGAGAGAGGGGCAGTGGGAAAGTTGTAGATTGACACAGGGCAATGAGGAGAGAGAGGGCAGTGGGAAAGTTGTAGATTGAGTCAGGGCAATGGGGAGAGAGAGGGCAGCGGGAAAGTTGTAGATTGACACGGGGCAATGAGGAGAGAGAGGGCAGTGGGAAAGTTGTGGGATTGACACAGGGCAATGGGGAGAGAGAGGGGCAGTGGGTAAGTTGTGGGATTGACACAGGGCAATGAGGAGAGAGGGGGGCAGTGGGAAAGTTGTAGATTGAGTCAGGGCAATGGGGAGAGAGGGGGGCAGTGGGAAAGTTGTAGATTGACACGGGGCAATGAGGAGAGAGAGGGCAGTGGGAATGTTGTAGATTGACACGGGGCAATGAGGAGAGAGAGGGAAGTGGGAAAGTTGTGGGATTGACACAGGGCAATGAGGAGAGAGGGGGGCAGTGGGAAAGTTGTGGGATTGATACAGGGCAATGAGGAGAGACGGTGGCAGTGGGAAAGTTGTGGGATTGACACAGGGCAATGATGAGAGGGGGGCAGTGGGAAAGTTGTGGGATTGACACAGAGCAATGAGGAGGAGAGGGGCAGTGGGAAAGTTGTGGGAATGACACATGGCAATGAGGAGAGAGAGGGGGCAGTGGGAAGGTTGTCGGATTGACACAGGGCAATGAGGAGAGAGAAGGGGCAGTGGGTAAGTTGTGGGATTGACACAGGGCAATGAGGAGAGAGGGGGCAGTGGGAAAGTTGTAGATTGACACAGGGCAATGAGGAGAGAGAGGGGCAGTGGGAAAGTTGTGGGATTGACACAGGGCAATGGGGAGAGAGAGGGGCAGTGGGAAAGTTGTAGATTGACACAGGGCAATGAGGAGAGGGGCAGTGGGAAAGTTGTAGATTGACACAGGGCAATGAGGAGAGAGAGGGGCAGTGGGAAAGTTGTAGATTGACACAGGGCAATGAGGAGAGAGAGGGCAGTGGGAAAGTTGTAGATTGAGTCAGGGCAATGGGGAGAGAGAGGGCAGCGGGAAAGTTGTAGATTGACACGGGGCAATGAGGAGAGAGAGGGCAGTGGGAAAGTTGTGGGATTGACACAGGGCAATGGGGAGAGAGAGGGGCAGTGGGTAAGTTGTGGGATTGACACAGGGCAATGAGGAGAGAGGGGGGCAGTGGGAAAGTTGTAGATTGAGTCAGGGCAATGGGGAGAGAGGGGGGCAGTGGGAAAGTTGTAGATTGACACGGGGCAATGAGGAGAGAGAGGGCAGTGGGAATGTTGTAGATTGACACGGGGCAATGAGGAGAGAGAGGGAAGTGGGAAAGTTGTGGGATTGACACAGGGCAATGAGGAGAGAGGGGGGCAGTGGGAAAGTTGTGGGATTGACACAGGGCAATGAGGAGAGAGGTGGCAGTGGTAAAGATGTAGATTGACACAGGGCAATGAGGAGAGAGAGGGGGCAGTGGGAAAGTTGTGGGATTGACACAAGGCAATGAGGAGAGAGAGGGGCAGTGGGAAAGTTGTAGATTGACACAGGGCAATGAGGAGAGAGAGGGGGCAGTGGGAAAGTTGTGGGATTGACACAGGGCAATGAGGAGAGAGAGGGGCAGTGGGAAAGTTGTAGATTGACACAGGGCAATGAGGAGAGAGAAGGGGCAGTGGGTAAATTGTGGGATTGACACAGGGCAAAGAGGAGAGAGGGGCAGTGGGAAAGTTGTAGATTGACACAGGGCAATGAGGAGAGAGGGGGGCAGTGGGAAAGTTGTAGATTGACACAGGGCAATTAGGAGAGAGAGGGGCAGTGGGAAAGTTGTAGATTGACACAGGGCAATGAGGAGAGAGAGGGCAGTGGGAAAGTTGTGGGATTGACACAGGGCAATGAGGCGAGAGAGGGGCAGTGGGAAAGTTGTAGATTAACACAGGGCAATGAGGAGAGAGAGGGCAGTGGGAAAGTTGTAGATTGACACAGGGCAATGGGGAGAGAGAGGGGCAGTGGGAAAGTTGTGGGATTGACACAGGGCAATGGGGAGAGAGGGGGGCAGTGGGAAAGTTGTAGATTGACACAGGGCAATGAGGAGAGAGAGGGCAGTGGGAAAGTTGTAGATTGACACAGGGCAATTAGGAGAGGGGCAGTGGGAAAGTTGTAGATTGACACAGGGCAATGAGGCGAGAAAGGGGCAGTGGGAAAGTTGTGGGATTGACACGGGGCAATGAGGAGAGAGAGGGGCAGTGGGAAAGTTGTGGGATTGACACAGGGCAATGAGGAGAGAGGGGGCAGTGGGAAAGTTGTAGATTGAGTCAGGGCAATGGGGAGAGAGGGGGGCAGTGGGAAAGTTGTAGATTGACACAGGGCAATGAGGAGAGAGAGGGCAGTGGGACAGTTGTAGATTGACACGGGGCAATGAGGAGAGAGAGGGCAGTGGGAAAGTTGTGGGATTGACACAGGGCAATGAGGAGAGAGGGGGGCAGTGGGAAAGTTGTCGGATTGACACAGGGCAATGGGGAGAGAGAGGGGCAATGGGAAAGTTGTGGGATTGACACGGGGCAATGAGGAGAGAGAGGGGCAGTGGGAAAGTTGTGGGATTGACACAGGGCAATGAGGAGAGAGGGGGGCAGTGGGAAAGTTGTAGATTGACACAGGGCAATGAGGAGAGAGAGGGGGCAGTGGGAATGTTGTGGGATTGACACAGGGCAATGAGGAGAGAGAGGGGCAGTGGGAAAGTTGTAGATTGACACAGGGCAATGAGGAGAGAGAGGGGGCAGTGGCAAAGTTGTGGGATTGACACAGGGCAATGAGGAGAGGGGCAGTGGGAAAGTTGTAGATTGACACAGGGCAATGAGGAGATAGAGGGGGCAGTGGGTAAATTGTTGGATTGACACAGGGCAATGAGGAGAGAGGGGCAGTGGGAAAGTTGTAGATTGACACGGGGCAATGAGGAGAGGGGGGGGGGCAGTGGGAAAGTTGTAGATTGACACAGGGCAATTAGGAGAGAGAGGGGCAGTGGGAAAGTTGTAGATTAACACAGGGCAATGAGGAGAGAGAGGGCAGTGGGAAAGTTGTGGGATTGACACAGGGCAATGAGGCGAGAGAGGGCAGTGGGAAAGTTGTAGATTGACACAGGGCAATGAGGAGAGAGAGGGCAGTGGGAAAGTTGTGGGATTGACACAGGGCAATGAGGCGAGAGAGGGGCAGTGGGAAAGTTGTAGATTGACACAGGGCAATGAGGAGAGAGACGGGCAGTGGGAAAGTTGTAGATTGACACGGGGCAATGAGGAGAGAGAGGGCAGTGGGAAAGTTGTAGATTGACACGGGGCAATGGGGAGAGAGAGGGGCAGTGGGAAAGTTGTGGGATTGACACAGGGCAATGAGGAGAGAGAGGGGGGCAGTGGGAAAGTTGTAGATTGACACAGGGCAATGAGAGAGAGGGGCAGTGGGAAAGTTGTGGGATTGACACAGGGCAATGAGGAGAGAGGGGTCAGTGGGAAAGTTGTGGGATTGACACAGGGCAATGAGGAGAGAGGGGGCAGTGGGAAAGTTGTAGATTGACACAGGGCAATGAGGAGAGAGAGGGGCAGTGGGAAAGTTGTAGATTGACACAGGGCAATGAGGAGAGAGATGGGGCAGTGGGAAAGTTGTGGGATTGACACAGGGCAATGAGGAGAGAGAGGGGCAGTGGGAAAGTTGTAGATTGACACAGGGCAATGAGGAGAGAGAGGGGGCAGTGGCAAAGTTGTGGGATTGACACAGGGCAATGAGGAGAGGGGCAGTGGGAAAGTTGTAGATCGACACAGGGCAATGAGGAGATAGAGGGGGCAGTGGGTAAATTGTTGGATTGACACAGGGCAATGAGGAGAGAGGGGCAGTGGGAAAGTTGTAGATTGACACAGGGCAATGAGGAGAGGGGGGGGCAGTGGGAAAGTTGTAGATTGACACAGGGCAATTAGGAGAGAGAGGGGCAGTGGGAAAGTTGTAGATTAACACAGGGCAATGAGGAGAGAGAGGGCAGTGGGAAAGTTGTGGGATTGACACAGGGCAAAGAGGCGAGAGAGGGCAGTGGGAAAGTTGTAGATTGACACAGGGCAATGAGGAGAGAGAGGGCAGTGGGAAAGTTGTGGGATTGACACAGGGCAATGAGGCGAGAGAGGGGCAGTGGGAAAGTTGTAGATTGACACAGGGCAATGAGGAGAGAGACGGGCAGTGGGAAAGTTGTAGATTGACACGGGGCAATGAGGAGAGAGAGGGCAGTGGGAAAGTTGTAGATTGACACGGGGCAATGGGGAGAGAGAGGGGCAGTGGGAAAGTTGTGGGATTGACACAGGGCAATGAGGAGAGAGAGGGGGGCAGTGGGAAAGTTGTAGATTGACACAGGGCAATGAGAGAGAGGGGCAGTGGGAAAGTTGTGGGATTGACACAGGGCAATGAGGAGAGAGGGGTCAGTGGGAAAGTTGTGGGATTGACACAGGGCAATGAGGAGAGAGGGGGCAGTGGGAAAGTTGTAGATTGACACAGGGCAATGAGGAGAGAGAGGGGCAGTGGGAAAGTTGTAGATTGACACAGGGCAATGAGAGAGAGGGGCAGTGGGAAAGTTGTGGGATTGACACAGGGCAATGAGGAGAGAGGGAGCAGTGGGAAAGTTGTAGATTAACACAGGGCAAAGAGGAGAGAGAGGGGCAGTGGGAAAGTTGTAGATTGACACAGGGCAATGAGGAGAGAGAGGGGCAGTGAGAAAGTTGTCGGATTGACACAGGGCAATGAGGCGAGAGAGGGGCAATGGGAAAGTTGTAGATTAACACAGGGCAATGAGGAGAGAGAGGGCAGTGGGAAAGTTGTAGATTGACACAGGGCAATGAGGAGAGAGGGGGGCAGTGGGAAAGTTGTGGGATTGACACAGGGCAATGAGGAGAGAGAGGGGCAGTGGGAAAGTTGTGGGATTGACACAGGGCAATGAGGAGAGAGAGGGGCAGTGGGAAAGTTGTAGATTGACACAGGGCAATGAGGAGAGAGAGGGGCAGTGGGAAAGTTGTAGATTGACACGGGGCAATGAGGAGAGAGAGGGGCAGTGGGAAAGTTGTGGGATTGGCACAGGGCAATGAGGCGAGAGAGGCGCAGTGGGAAAGTTGTAGATTGACACAGGGCAATGGGGAGAGAGGGGGGCAGTGGGAAAGTTGTAAATTGACACAGGGCAATGAGGAGAGAGAGGGCAGTGGGAAAGTTGTGGGATTGACACAGGGCAATGAGGCGAGAGAGGGGCAGTGGGAAAGTTGTAGATTGACACAGGGCAATGAGGAGAGAGACGGGCAGCGGGAAAGTTGTAGATTGACACGGGGCAATGGGGAGAGAGAGGGGCAGTGGGAAAGTTGTAGATTGAAACGGGGCAATGGGGCGAGAGAGGGGCAGTGGGAAAGTTGTGGGATTGACACAGGGCAATGAGGAGAGAGGGGGGCAGTGGGAAAGTTGTAGATTGACACAGGGCAATGAGAGAAATGGGCAGTGGGAAAGTTGTGGGATTGACACAGGGCAATGAGGAGAGAGAGGGGCAGTGGGAAAGTTGTAGATTGACACAGGGCAATGAGGAGAGAGAGGGGCAGTGGGAAAGTTGTAGATTGACACAGGGCAATGAGGAGAGAGAGGGCAGTGGGAAAGTTGTAGATTGACACAGGGCAATGAGGAGAGAGAGGGGCAGTGGGAAAGTTGTAGATTGACACGGGGCAATGAGGAGAGAGAGGGGCAGTGGGAAAGTTGTAGATTGACACGGGGCAATGGGGAGAGAGAGGGGCAGTGGGAAAGTTGTAGATTGACACGGGGCAATGGGGAGAGAGAGGGGCAGTGGGAAAGTTGTGGGATTGACACAGGGCAATGAGGAGATGGCAGTGGGAAAGTTGTAGATTGAGTCAGGGCAATGGGGAGAGAGGGGGGCAGTGGGAAAGTTGTAAATTGACACAGGGCAATGAGGAGAGAGAGGGCAGTGGGAAAGTTGTAGATTGACACGGGGCAATAAGGAGAGAGAGGGGGCAGTGGGAAAGTTGTGGGATTGACACAGGGCAATGAGGAGAGAGGGGGCAGTGGGAAAGTTGTAGATTGACACAGGGCAATGAGGAGAGAGGGGGGCAGTGGGAAAGTTGTGGGATTGACACAGGGCAATGAGGAGAGACGGTGGCAGTGGGAAAGTTGTGGGATTGACACAGGGCAATGATGAGAGGGGGCAGTGGGAAAGTTGTGGGATTGACACAGAGCAATGAGGAGAGAGAGGGGCAGTGGGAAAGTTGTGGGAATGACACAGGGCAATGAGGAGAGAGAGGGGGCAGTGGGAAGGTTGTCGGATTGACACAGGGCAATGAGGAGAGAGAAGGGGCAGTGGGTAAGTTGTGGGATTGACACAGGGCAATGAGGAGAGAGGGGGCAGTGGGAAAGTTGTAGATTGACACAGGGCAATGGGGAGAGAGAGGGGCAGTGGGAAAGTTGTGGGATTGACACAGGGCAATGAGCAGAGGGGCAGTGGGAAAGTTGTAGATTGACACAGGGCAATGAGGAGAGAGAGGGGCAGTGGGAAAGTTGTAGATTGACACAGGGCAATGAGGAGAGAGGGTGGCAGTGGGAAAGTTGTGGGATTGACACAGGGCAATGAGGAGAGAGGGGGCAGTGGGAAAGTTGTAGATTGACACAGGGCAATGAGGAGAGAGAGGGGCAGTGGGAAAGTTGTGGGATTGACACAGGGCAATGGGGAGAGAGAGGGGCAGTGGGAAAGTTGTAGATTGACACAGGGCAATGAGGAGAGGGGCAGTGGGAAAGTTGTAGATTGACACAGGGCAATGAGGAGAGAGAGGGGCAGTGGGAAAGTTGTAGATTGACACAGGGCAATGAGGAGAGAGAGGGCAGTGGGAAAGTTGTAGATTGAGTCAGGGCAATGGGGAGAGAGAGGGCAGCGGGAAAGTTGTAGATTGACACGGGGCAATGAGGAGAGAGAGGGCAGTGGGAAAGTTGTGGGATTGACACAGGGCAATGGGGAGAGAGAGGGGCAGTGGGTAAGTTGTGGGATTGACACAGGGCAATGAGGAGAGAGGGGGGCAGTGGGAAAGTTGTAGATTGAGTCAGGGCAATGGGGAGAGAGGGGGGCAGTGGGAAAGTTGTAGATTGACACGGGGCAATGAGGAGAGAGAGGGCAGTGGGAATGTTGTAGATTGACACGGGGCAATGAGGAGAGAGAGGGAAGTGGGAAAGTTGTGGGATTGACACAGGGCAATGAGGAGAGAGGGGGGCAGTGGGAAAGTTGTGGGATTGACACAGGGCAATGAGGAGAGAGGTGGCAGTGGTAAAGATGTAGATTGACACAGGGCAATGAGGAGAGAGAGGGGGCAGTGGGAAAGTTGTGGGATTGACACAAGGCAATGAGGAGAGAGAGGGGCAGTGGGAAAGTTGTAGATTGACACAGGGCAATGAGGAGAGAGAGGGGGCAGTGGGAAAGTTGTGGGATTGACACAGGGCAATGAGGAGAGAGAGGGGCAGTGGGAAAGTTGTAGATTGACACAGGGCAATGAGGAGAGAGAAGGGGCAGTGGGTAAATTGTGGGATTGACACAGGGCAAAGAGGAGAGAGGGGCAGTGGGAAAGTTGTAGATTGACACAGGGCAATGAGGAGAGAGGGGGGCAGTGGGAAAGTTGTAGATTGACACAGGGCAATTAGGAGAGAGAGGGGCAGTGGGAAAGTTGTAGATTGACACAGGGCAATGAGGAGAGAGAGGGCAGTGGGAAAGTTGTGGGATTGACACAGGGCAATGAGGCGAGAGAGGGGCAGTGGGAAAGTTGTAGATTAACACAGGGCAATGAGGAGAGAGAGGGCAGTGGGAAAGTTGTAGATTGACACAGGGCAATGGGGAGAGAGAGGGGCAGTGGGAAAGTTGTGGGATTGACACAGGGCAATGGGGAGAGAGGGGGGCAGTGGGAAAGTTGTAGATTGACACAGGGCAATGAGGAGAGAGAGGGCAGTGGGAAAGTTGTAGATTGACACAGGGCAATTAGGAGAGGGGCAGTGGGAAAGTTGTAGATTGACACAGGGCAATGAGGCGAGAAAGGGGCAGTGGGAAAGTTGTGGGATTGACACGGGGCAATGAGGAGAGAGAGGGGCAGTGGGAAAGTTGTGGGATTGACACAGGGCAATGAGGAGAGAGGGGGCAGTGGGAAAGTTGTAGATTGAGTCAGGGCAATGGGGAGAGAGGGGGGCAGTGGGAAAGTTGTAGATTGACACAGGGCAATGAGGAGAGAGAGGGCAGTGGGACAGTTGTAGATTGACACGGGGCAATGAGGAGAGAGAGGGCAGTGGGAAAGTTGTGGGATTGACACAGGGCAATGAGGAGAGAGGGGGGCAGTGGGAAAGTTGTCGGATTGACACAGGGCAATGGGGAGAGAGAGGGGCAATGGGAAAGTTGTGGGATTGACACGGGGCAATGAGGAGAGAGAGGGGCAGTGGGAAAGTTGTGGGATTGACACAGGGCAATGAGGAGAGAGGGGGGCAGTGGGAAAGTTGTAGATTGACACAGGGCAATGAGGAGAGAGAGGGGGTAGTGGGAATGTTGTGGGATTGACACAGGGCAATGAGGAGAGAGAGGGGCAGTGGGAAAGTTGTAGATTGACACAGGGCAATGAGGAGAGAGAGGGGGCAGTGGCAAAGTTGTGGGATTGACACAGGGCAATGAGGAGAGGGGCAGTGGGAAAGTTGTAGATTGACACAGGGCAATGAGGAGATAGAGGGGGCAGTGGGTAAATTGTTGGATTGACACAGGGCAATGAGGAGAGAGGGGCAGTGGGAAAGTTGTAGATTGACACGGGGCAATGAGGAGAGGGGGGGGGGCAGTGGGAAAGTTGTAGATTGACACAGGGCAATTAGGAGAGAGAGGGGCAGTGGGAAAGTTGTAGATTAACACAGGGCAATGAGGAGAGAGAGGGCAGTGGGAAAGTTGTGGGATTGACACAGGGCAATGAGGCGAGAGAGGGCAGTGGGAAAGTTGTAGATTGACACAGGGCAATGAGGAGAGAGAGGGCAGTGGGAAAGTTGTGGGATTGACACAGGGCAATGAGGCGAGAGAGGGGCAGTGGGAAAGTTGTAGATTGACACAGGGCAATGAGGAGAGAGACGGGCAGTGGGAAAGTTGTAGATTGACACGGGGCAATGAGGAGAGAGAGGGCAGTGGGAAAGTTGTAGATTGACACGGGGCAATGGGGAGAGAGAGGGGCAGTGGGAAAGTTGTGGGATTGACACAGGGCAATGAGGAGAGAGAGGGGGGCAGTGGGAAAGTTGTAGATTGACACAGGGCAATGAGAGAGAGGGGCAGTGGGAAAGTTGTGGGATTGACACAGGGCAATGAGGAGAGAGGGGTCAGTGGGAAAGTTGTGGGATTGACACAGGGCAATGAGGAGAGAGGGGGCAGTGGGAAAGTTGTAGATTGACACAGGGCAATGAGGAGAGAGAGGGGCAGTGGGAAAGTTGTAGATTGACACAGGGCAATGAGGAGAGAGATGGGGCAGTGGGAAAGTTGTGGGATTGACACAGGGCAATGAGGAGAGAGAGGGGCAGTGGGAAAGTTGTAGATTGACACAGGGCAATGAGGAGAGAGAGGGGGCAGTGGCAAAGTTGTGGGATTGACACAGGGCAATGAGGAGAGGGGCAGTGGGAAAGTTGTAGATCGACACAGGGCAATGAGGAGATAGAGGGGGCAGTGGGTAAATTGTTGGATTGACACAGGGCAATGAGGAGAGAGGGGCAGTGGGAAAGTTGTAGATTGACACAGGGCAATGAGGAGAGGGGGGGGCAGTGGGAAAGTTGTAGATTGACACAGGGCAATTAGGAGAGAGAGGGGCAGTGGGAAAGTTGTAGATTAACACAGGGCAATGAGGAGAGAGAGGGCAGTGGGAAAGTTGTGGGATTGACACAGGGCAAAGAGGCGAGAGAGGGCAGTGGGAAAGTTGTAGATTGACACAGGGCAATGAGGAGAGAGAGGGCAGTGGGAAAGTTGTGGGATTGACACAGGGCAATGAGGCGAGAGAGGGGCAGTGGGAAAGTTGTAGATTGACACAGGGCAATGAGGAGAGAGACGGGCAGTGGGAAAGTTGTAGATTGACACGGGGCAATGAGGAGAGAGAGGGCAGTGGGAAAGTTGTAGATTGACACGGGGCAATGGGGAGAGAGAGGGGCAGTGGGAAAGTTGTGGGATTGACACAGGGCAATGAGGAGAGAGAGGGGGGCAGTGGGAAAGTTGTAGATTGACACAGGGCAATGAGAGAGAGGGGCAGTGGGAAAGTTGTGGGATTGACACAGGGCAATGAGGAGAGAGGGGTCAGTGGGAAAGTTGTGGGATTGACACAGGGCAATGAGGAGAGAGGGGGCAGTGGGAAAGTTGTAGATTGACACAGGGCAATGAGGAGAGAGAGGGGCAGTGGGAAAGTTGTAGATTGACACAGGGCAATGAGAGAGAGGGGCAGTGGGAAAGTTGTGGGATTGACACAGGGCAATGAGGAGAGAGGGAGCAGTGGGAAAGTTGTAGATTAACACAGGGCAAAGAGGAGAGAGAGGGGCAGTGGGAAAGTTGTAGATTGACACAGGGCAATGAGGAGAGAGAGGGGCAGTGAGAAAGTTGTCGGATTGACACAGGGCAATGAGGCGAGAGAGGGGCAATGGGAAAGTTGTAGATTAACACAGGGCAATGAGGAGAGAGAGGGCAGTGGGAAAGTTGTAGATTGACACAGGGCAATGAGGAGAGAGGGGGGCAGTGGGAAAGTTGTGGGATTGACACAGGGCAATGAGGAGAGAGAGGGGCAGTGGGAAAGTTGTGGGATTGACACAGGGCAATGAGGAGAGAGAGGGGCAGTGGGAAAGTTGTAGATTGACACAGGGCAATGAGGAGAGAGAGGGGCAGTGGGAAAGTTGTAGATTGACACGGGGCAATGAGGAGAGAGAGGGGCAGTGGGAAAGTTGTGGGATTGGCACAGGGCAATGAGGCGAGAGAGGCGCAGTGGGAAAGTTGTAGATTGACACAGGGCAATGGGGAGAGAGGGGGGCAGTGGGAAAGTTGTAAATTGACACAGGGCAATGAGGAGAGAGAGGGCAGTGGGAAAGTTGTGGGATTGACACAGGGCAATGAGGCGAGAGAGGGGCAGTGGGAAAGTTGTAGATTGACACAGGGCAATGAGGAGAGAGACGGGCAGCGGGAAAGTTGTAGATTGACACGGGGCAATGGGGAGAGAGAGGGGCAGTGGGAAAGTTGTAGATTGAAACGGGGCAATGGGGCGAGAGAGGGGCAGTGGGAAAGTTGTGGGATTGACACAGGGCAATGAGGAGAGAGGGGGGCAGTGGGAAAGTTGTAGATTGACACAGGGCAATGAGAGAAATGGGCAGTGGGAAAGTTGTGGGATTGACACAGGGCAATGAGGAGAGAGAGGGGCAGTGGGAAAGTTGTAGATTGACACAGGGCAATGAGGAGAGAGAGGGGCAGTGGGAAAGTTGTAGATTGACACAGGGCAATGAGGAGAGAGAGGGCAGTGGGAAAGTTGTAGATTGACACAGGGCAATGAGGAGAGAGAGGGGCAGTGGGAAAGTTGTAGATTGACACGGGGCAATGAGGAGAGAGAGGGGCAGTGGGAAAGTTGTAGATTGACACGGGGCAATGGGGAGAGAGAGGGGCAGTGGGAAAGTTGTAGATTGACACGGGGCAATGGGGAGAGAGAGGGGCAGTGGGAAAGTTGTGGGATTGACACAGGGCAATGAGGAGAGGGCAGTGGGAAAGTTGTAGATTGAGTCAGGGCAATGGGGAGAGAGGGGGGCAGTGGGAAAGTTGTAAATTGACACAGGGCAATGAGGAGAGAGAGGGCAGTGGGAAAGTTGTAGATTGACACGGGGCAATAAGGAGAGAGAGGGGGCAGTGGGAAAGTTGTGGGATTGACACAGGGCAATGAGGAGAGAGGGGGCAGTGGGAAAGTTGTAGATTGACACAGGGCAATGAGGAGAGAGGGGGGCAGTGGGAAAGTTGTGGGATTGACACAGGGCAATGAGGAGAGACGGTGGCAGTGGGAAAGTTGTGGGATTGACACAGGGCAATGATGAGAGGGGGCAGTGGGAAAGTTGTGGGATTGACACAGAGCAATGAGGAGAGAGAGGGGCAGTGGGAAAGTTGTGGGAATGACACAGGGCAATGAGGAGAGAGAGGGGGCAGTGGGAAGGTTGTCGGATTGACACAGGGCAATGAGGAGAGAGAAGGGGCAGTGGGTAAGTTGTGGGATTGACACAGGGCAATGAGGAGAGAGGGGGCAGTGGGAAAGTTGTAGATTGACACAGGGCAATGGGGAGAGAGAGGGGCAGTGGGAAAGTTGTGGGATTGACACAGGGCAATGAGCAGAGGGGCAGTGGGAAAGTTGTAGATTGACACAGGGCAATGAGGAGAGAGAGGGGCAGTGGGAAAGTTGTAGATTGACACAGGGCAATGAGGAGAGAGGGTGGCAGTGGGAAAGTTGTGGGATTGACACAGGGCAATGATGAGAGGGGGCAGTGGGAAAGTTGTGGGATTGACACAGAGCAATGAGGAGAGAGAGAGGCAGTGGGAAAGTTGTGGGAATGACACAGGGCAATGAGGCGAGAGAGGGGCAGTGGGAAAGTTGTAGATTGACACAGGGCAATGAGGAGAGAGAGGGGGCAGTGGGAAGGTTGTCGGATTGACACAGGGCAATGAGGAGAGAGAGGGGGCAGTGGGAAAGTTGTATATTGACACAGGGCAATGAGGAGAGAGAGAGGGGCAGTGGGAAAGTTGTAGGATTGACACAGGGCAATGGGGAGAGAGAGGGGCAGTGGGAAAGTTGTGGGATTGACACAGGGCAATGAGGAGAGGGGCAGTGGGAAAGTTGTGGGATTGACTATTCGTCTTTCACCCTAGGAGGGCTTTCCTCAGAATGAGTAAATAAACAGCAAGAAATCACAGAATGTGAGTTAAACACAACTTCATTTCTGCCTCCATTTTAAGAGAAAGTTCCTGGCCACAAAAACAAAGCTCATTGCAAAGTTTCACTTCCTATTTTACATGTTGTTCACAGATTTCTTCAGTGATCTGCTCTATAAATTTGGATTCAATTCGATTTTTTCTCTCTGTGAGATGTAAAGTTTATTCCTAAATAAATATAGTCACATCAATGTCATTTCATTAGACAGAGAGCTTCAATGAGATTTTTCACTGAAATCCTCTGATGTCAATTCGCGAGATTTGAATTTATAATGAAACAATTTGGATTGAATGAAAACGGTCAGTTTGATAACCCCAATGTCCTGACTGCCTCATGTCCTGGCACCCTCACACCATCATGTTCCCTAACCCTCACATCCTGACCCACTCACGTCCCAGAAACCTCAGATCCTGACCCGCTGTGTACCTCTTTCCCGTGTCCCTCACTCTCTCTGTGTGCCCGCCTCTCCCTGTCCCTCACTGTATCCCTCTCCCTCCATGTCCCTGTCTCTCTCTCTCTCTGTACCTTTCTCTCACTGTGTACCTTTCTATCTGCGTACCTCTCTCTGTCCCCCTCTCTTTGTCCCTCTCTCTCTATCCCTCTCTCACTGTGCACCTCTCTTTCTCTGTCCGTCTCTCTCTGTGTCCCTCACTTTCTCTGTGTCCCTTGATAGTGTTTACGATGGCGTGGACACTCTGCCTCGGGATAGGAGAATCCCGCCCCCTTAGTCACCTTGAAGCCATGTCTCTGTAATCCCAAGTGTATCATACCCCTTTACATCTATCTGCGTAACTAATTCATCAATTTTATTTCGAATGCTCTGAACTTTCAGGTACAAAACCTTAAGACTAGTCCTTTTAACGCCCCTTGTCCCGTCGCTCCAATTCCTTACTGTGTCCTTACCTCAAGCAGGCCAGTGATTTCTTTGCCGAGCACTTTTCTTGCTTTCCTTGTTGCCTTTTTCTCTTATCTTGATTCCCCTGTTCTGAATCCTTACATAGGTTCCCATCCCCCTGCCATATTAGTTCAAACCCTTCCCAAACGCTCTGGCAAGTGCCCCCTCAGGATCAGTCCTGGTCCTGCCCATCTGTAACCCATCCAGTTTGTACCGGCTCCACCTCCCCCAGAACCAGTCCCAATGTCCCAGGAATCTGAAACCCTCCCTCTCACGCTATCTCTTCAGCCACGTATTTGTTCTTTATATCCTGCTGTTTCGACTCTGTCTGACTAGCGCGTGGCACTGATTGTAATCCTGAGGTAACTACCTTTGAGGTCCTATTTTTCAACTTGCTTCCTAGATCCCGATATTTCAGGACCTCAGCCTTTTTTTTAACCTATGGCATTTGTACCAATGTGCACCACAACCACTGGCTATTCACTCTCCCCCTCCTCCTCCAGAACGTCCTGTAACCGCTCGGAGACATCCTTGACCCTAGCTCAAGGGAGACAACTTACCATCCTGGAGTCTCTTTTGCGGCCACAGAAACATCTATCTATTCCCCTTACAATCGAATTCCCTGTAACTGTTACATTCCCACACTTTGTATTCCTCCCCCTGCACCAACGCGGTGCTACGAGTTTGGCTGCTGCTGCTTTCCCCTGAGAGGCCATTCCCCCTCAACAGTATCCAAAACGGTACATCTGTTTTTGTAGGGGAATAGCCACAGGAGGTTCCCGCACTGCCTGCCTCGTCCTCTTCCTGGCAGCCACCCATTCCCTTCCTGCCTGTGGAGTCTGAACCTGAAACGCAGTCACTCTTATTGTAGGAAATGCAGGAGGCAATTTTTACACAGCAAGCTCCCATAAACATCAATGTGATAATGACCAGGTAATCTGTTTTTGGGATGTTGGAGATAAATGTTTATCAGAAAGAACTCTTCTGCCCCTAGAATGTGACTTGGTGCTCCAACCTTCCGACTCAAAGGCAAATGTTACCAACTGAGCCACAATTTAAGTCCAATTAATTCAGGACAGCGCCCTTTGTACGACAATTAAATGACAATAAATAAACGATTTAGCCACGTGAGCATTTTATTATCTTCAAGTTATACCAGCCCAAGGATCTGAATCCATCCATATTGGTGACTGTCAGGTGCTTCACAATCCTAACAGTTCCAGAAAAAGATGAGTGAGGCACCCACACACACACACGTGCACACACACACACACACACACACACACACACGTGCACACACACACGTGCACACACACACACACGTGCACACACACACACACGTGCACACACACACACACGTGCACACACACACACATGTACACACACACACACGTGCACACACACACACATACACACACACACGTGCACACACACACACATGTGCACACACACACACACGTGCACACACACACACGTGCACACACACACACATGCACACACACACACACACGTGCACACACACACACACACACGTGCACACACACACGTGCACACACACACACGTGCACACACACACACACGTGCACACACACGTGCACACACACACACGTGCACACACACACGTGCATACACACACGTGCACACACACACACACACGTGCACACACACACACACACGTGCACACACACACACACGTGCACACACACACGTGCACACACACACACATGCACACACACACACACGTGCACACACACACACGTGCACACACACGTGCACACACACACACACGTGCACACACACACACACGTGCACACACACATGCACACACACACACACGTGCACACACACACACGTGCACACACACACACATGCGTGCACGCACACACGTGCACACACGAGCACACATGAGCACACACACACACAGTGTAGGACGGCGTCTCATGTTCCTGTGGGAAAGAAAGATAATGTAAAGAATTATGCCAGTCAATATTAATAATCACTAAAAGCTGAATCATGCACAGATTGTTAACAATACAAACAGTTCCAGGCACCCGAGGTAGCTGTAATCATAATATGATAATATAATAATAATCTTTATTATTGTCACAAGTATGCTTACATTAACACTGCAATGAAGTTCCTGTGAAAATCCCCTAGTCGTCACACACCGGCGCCTGTTCGGGTACGCAGAGGGAGAATTCAGAATGTCCAATTCACCTAACAGCACGTCTTTCGGGACTTGTGGGAGGAAACCGGAGCACATTCTGAATTCTCCCTCTGTGTACCCGAACAGGCGGCGGAGTGTAGCAGTGAATAGTCCATAATATTTAAAGATGACTTGAAGGTCTCCCTGTGTCTGCGTGGGTTTCGCCCCCACCAACCCAAAGATGTGCAGGGTAGGTGGATTGGCCACGCTAAATTGCCCCTTCATTGGAAAAAAAAATGAATTGGGTACTCGAAATGCATTTAAAAAAAGGGCTACTAAACGATGCCCGCATGACTTCTCGCTGGGGAGTGGGTGAATTGCATGTGACTTCAATCTCGCTAATGAGATTGGAATGAATGCAAATTAGGGTTGATCACATGCTCGACGCTTTTGAGTGAGATCCGGGACTCGGTTTGGGAGCGGGCCGGGTGAATCGCAAACTGCTTCGCAGCCGGCCCCAATCTCCATTTTGTCCTTTCCCGCTTTTTTTTTTGCAGGGTAAAGAACCCCGCCAAAAATTGCCGCGTTTTTCCAGAAAATTCTTTCCCGCTATTTAACCGGTGCGCCCAGATCCACGTTGGGCGCAACGCGGTGGTCGTATCGCGCCGAGATTTCCTTGCATTTGTTTGATTTGATGCCATGGGACTTCATGGGGTCCGGAGTCGATGTTGCAGACTCCCAGGGGAACTCCCACCCGACTATATACTACTGTGCTGCCACCTCTGCTGGCGTGACCCAGGGATGGTGATTGTGGTGTTACCATAACTATCAGAACTGCAAGGGTTAGGGCAGCACGGTGGCGCAGTGGGTTAGCCCTGCTCCCTCACCGCGCCGAGGTCCCAGGTTCGATCCCGGCTCTGGGTCACTGTCCGTGTGGAGTTTGCACATTCTCCCCGTGTCTGCGTGGGTTTCGCCCCCACAACCCAAAGATGTGCAGGGCAGGTGGATTGGCCACGCTAAATTGCCCCTTAATTGGAAAAAATGAATTGGGTACTCTAAATTTAAAAAAAAAAAGAACTGCAACGGTTAATGGGGTGTCACGAGTAGCCACTAGAGGGAGCTATGGTTACAAGTTTATAAGGCAGTGATGCTAAGCCTTGTGGGAGAGTGTGTGCAGGAGTTAGCTAGAGAGAGTCAGAAATACAGATAGTGTAAGTGAGAGCAGATCATAGTGCAAACCATTAGTGAGATCAGCTGTAGATGAGTTTAGATGTTATTAATCACCTGTGTATTCTTTAGGAGTACGTGTCTAATCCAAGTTAGTAGTGTTAATACATTTATAGCTTTGTTTAAGTTAAAGCTGTTTTGTGGTCTTTGTGAACACTACGCCAACCATCCAGAAATAAGCAACACCGAGAACACCACAGTGATGGACAATGTCTGTGAGGTATATCAGGCTATTGCTTGGCTAGTCTGTGAGACAGCTCACCCAGTTTTGGCACATGCCCCCAGACGTTAATAAGGACGTCTTTGCAGGGTTGGCAGGGCTGAGTTTGTCGTTGCTGCTTCGTAGACCTCGGTCGACGTCGGGGGTCCGACGTCGGGGGTCCCATTTAATTCCTTTTCATTGTTTTTGGAGCGGTTTGAGTGGATCTCCCTCCCTAACAGCACAGTGCGTGTACCTACACCTCAGGGACTGCAAGGAGGCAGACCACCACCACCTTCTCAAGGGTCGGGCAATGGATTTGGGCCCAGCCAGAAACACCCACATTCCGTGAATGAGTTTTTAATAAAAATCACAGGAAACAACTACAACCAAAACTACTCGCATCAAAGCAAGTGTTCCCATTTAAATGTGTGAGAGAACAGAGGAGTTTCGGCCCCTAAAACATAATCAGAAACGGGAAATAAAGAAAAGACAATGTTCGTTAATCTTCTACATCAAAGAACCAAAGAGAACAGCTTCGGTTTTCATAGAATCATAGAATTCACAGTGCAGAAGGAGGCCATTCGGCCCATCGAGTCTGCACCGGCCCTTGGAAAGAGCACCCTACCCAAAGTCAACACCTCCACCCCATCCCCATAACCCAGTAACCCCACCCAACCTTTTTTCTGGGGACACTAAGGGCAATTTATCATGGCCAATCCACCTAACCTGCACGTCTTTGGACTGTGGGAGGAAACCGGAGCACCCGGAGGAAACCCACGCACACACGGGGAGAACGTGCAGACTCCGCACAGACAGTGACCCAAGCTGGAATCGAACCTGGGACCCTGGAGCTGTGACGCGACAGTGCTAACCACCGTGCTACCGTGCCGCCCTGATTTTCCCGATGGTTTTTCCCGATGGGTTTTCCTGATGGCTCTAAATTAAGTTACAAAATACATCCTCGAGATTATACACGGTGCCGTTTGGTGAGATTCCTTTCCTTATACTCAACCGGGTTTGTTTGTTTCGTCACATAAAGTGACCAGGTTGCCTGCGCTAATGTTCCTCTTGACTGTTGACCAAACCTCAAGCCGCCAGATCTGAAGAACAGGGAAAAACAAATCTTCCATTGAATTGCCCAGACGGTCACCATGCCGACGGGCACAAGACAACTCTTGCACCCGGATGCCGACTACTTTGTAGGACGAGTTTACAACAAATCAATCGGTGGTCAGTTTTTTGACCTATTTAGCAATGAACCTTTCGACTGCAAATAACTTTAAAATGGGCTACGCCTGGAAAAAGTGACCTCCCTATTCTTCCTATCGAAATGTAGGATTTCACATTGAACTGTGCTGAAAGTTTATTTGCCATTGAGTTGGTCATTCTGAAAGTGGATGAATGGATTCCTGGAATTAGTTGGATTACAGTAATCGATGCCCTCGGATTCCCAATCCTGCAAAGATACATTCCCGGACTCCTCCTAGTTTACCTCACAGCCGTGGGTTTCCAGCTTAAACTGGTGCTACTCTCATCTTAATGAGAGGTGACTGAGTCTTCGAACTTTAGTCCATGATCGCACTGCAAATAAAACACAAAAGGAATGGTGTGAAAAACACAGAAACGTACAAGATAGGAGCAGGAGGAGGCCTTCGAGCTGCTCCGCCATTCACCACGATCATGGCTGATCATCCAACTCAATAGCCTCATCCCGCCTTCCCGCCACAGCCTTTGACGCCCTTCGGCCACAGCGCTGGGTCCAACTGCTTCCAGAAAACATGGGGCGGGATTCTCCTCCGGCAGGATTCTCCGTTGCGCCAGCAGCGCACCCACGCCCGCGGGTTTCCCGGTGGCACGAGGTGGGCACAATGGCAGGTCGTGGGAACGGAGAATCCCACTGCCGGCGAGGACACGCCGCCCAGGAAAACGCGGCTGGCAACCGGGAATGCCGCCGAGGAAAACGCGGCTGGCGGACCGGGAATGCCGCCCAGGAAAACGCGGCTGGTGGACCGGGAATGCCGTCCAGGAAAACGCAGCTGGCGTATCGGGAATGCCGCCCAGGAGAACGCGGCTGGCGGACCGGGAATGCAGCCCAGGAAAACGGGGCTGGCGGATCGGGAATGCCGTCCAGGAAAACGTAGCTGGCGTATCAGGAATCCCGCCCAGGAGAACGCGGCTGGCGGACCGGGAATGCCGCCCAGGAAAACGCGGCTGGCGGATTGGGAATGCCACCCAGGAAAACGTGGCTGGCGGACCGGGAATGCCACCCAGGAAAACGCGGTTGGCGGATTGGGAATGCCGCCAAAGAAAACGCGGCTGGCGGACCGGGAATGCCGCCCAGGTAAACAGGGCTGGCGTACCGGGAATGCCGTCCAGGAAAACGCAGCTGGCGGATCGGGAATGCCGCCCAGGAAAACGCGGCTGGGGGACCGGGAATGCCGCCCAGGAAAACGCGGCTGGTGGACCGGGAATGCCGTCCAGGAAAACGCAGCTGGCGTATCGGGAATGCCGCCCAGGAGAACGCGGCTGGCGGACCGGGAATGCAGCCCAGGAAAACGCGGCTGGAGGACCGGGAATGCCGCCCAGGAAAACGCAGCTGGCGTATCGGGAATGCCGCCCAGGAGAACGCGGCTGGCGGACCGGGAATGCCGCCCAGGAGAACGCGGCTGGCGGACCGGGAATGCCGCCCAGGAAAACGCGGCAGGCGGACCGGGAATGCCGCCCAGGGAAACGCGGCTGGCGGACAGGAGAATGCCGCCCAGGAAAACATGGCTGGCTGATCGGGAATGCCGCCCAGGAAAACATTGCTGGCTGATCGGGAATGCCGCCCAGGAAAACACGGCTGGCTGATCGGGAATGCCGCCGAGGAAAACGCGGCTGGCGGATCGGGAATGCCGCCCAGTAAAACGCGGCTGGCGGCCCGGGAATGTCGCCCAGGAAAACGCAGCTGGCGGATCGGGAATGCCGCCCAGGAAAACGCGGCTGGCGGACCGGGAATGCCGCCGAGGAAACCGCGGCTGGCGGACCGGGAATGCCGCCCAGGAAAACGCAGCTGGCGGATCGGGAATGCCGCCCAGGAGAACGCGGCTGGCGGACCGGGAATGCAGCCCAGGAAAACGCGGCTGGCGGATCGGGAATGCCGCCCAGGAAAACGCGGCAGGCGGACCGGGAATGCCGCCCAGGGAAACGCGGCTGGCGGACAGGAGAATGCCGCCCAGGAAAACATGGCTGGCTGATCGGGAATGCTGCCCAGGAAAACATGGCTGGCTGATCGGGAATGCCGCCCAGGAAAACACGGCTGGCTGATCGGGAATGCCGCCGAGGAAAACGCGGCTGGCGGATCGGGAATGCCGCCCAGTAAAACGCGGCTGGCGGACCGGGAATGTCGCCCAGGAAAACGCAGCTGGCGGATCGGGAATGCCGCCCAGGAAAACGCGGCTGGCGGACCGGGAATGCCGCCGAGGAAACCGCGGCTGGCGGACCGGGAATGCCGCCCAGGAAAACGCAGCTGGCGGATCGGGAATGCCGCCCAGGAGAACGCGGCTGGCGGACCGGGAATGCAGCCCAGGAAAACGCGGCTGGCGGATCGGGAATGCCGCCCAGGAAAACGCGGCTGGCAGATCGGGAATGCCGCCCAGTAAAACGCGGCTGGCGGACCGGGAATGCCGCCCAGTAAAACGCGGCTGGCGGACCGGAGATTGCTGCCCAGGAAAAGGCGGCTGGCGGACCGGGAATGCCGCCCAGGAAAACACAGCTGGCGGACCGGAGAATGCTGCCCAGGAAAATGCGGCTGGCGGACCGGGAATGCCGCCCAGGAAACGCGGCTGGCAGACCGGAGAATGCCGCCCAGGAAAACGCGGCTGGCGGATCGGGAATGCCGCCCAGGAAAACACAGCTGGCGGACCGGAGAATGCTGCCCAGGAAAATGCGGCTGGCGGACCGGGAATGCCGCCCAGGAAACGTGGCTGGCAGACCGGAGAATGCCGCCCAGGAAAACGCGGCTGGCGGACCGGGAATGCCGCCGAGGAAAACGCGGCTGGCGGACCGGGAATGCCGCCCAGGAAAACGCGGCTGGTGGACCGGGAATGCCGTCCAGGAAAACGCAGCTGGCGTATCGGGAATGCCGCCCAGGAGAACGCGGCTGGCGGACCGGGAATGCAGCCCAGGAAAACGGGGCTGGCGGATCGGGAATGCCGTCCAGGAAAACGTAGCTGGCGTATCGGGAATCCCGCCCAGGAGAATGCGGCTGGCGGACCGGGAATGCCGCCCAGGAAAACGCGGCTGGCGGATCGGGAATGCCACCCAGGAAAACGTGGCTGGCGGACCGGGAATGCCACCCAAGAAAACGCGGTTGGCGGATTGGGAATGCCGCCAAAGAAAACGCGGCTGGCGGACCGGGAATGCCGCCCAGGTAAACGCGGCTGGCGTACCGGGAATGCCGTCCAGGAAAACGCAGCTGGCGGATCGGGAATGCCGCCCAGGAAAACGCGGCTGGGGGACCGGGAATGCCGCCCAGGAAAACGCGGCTGGTGGACCGGGAATGCCGTCCAGGAAAACACAGCTGGCGTATCGGGAAGGCCGCCCAGGAGAACGCGGCTGGCGGACCGGGAATGCAGCCCAGGAAAACGCGGCTGGAGGACCGGGAATGCCGCCCAGGAAAACGCAGCTGGCGTATCGGGAATGCCGCCCAGGAGAACGCGGCTGGCGGACCGGGAATGCCGCCCAGGAGAACGCGGCTGGCGGACCGGGAATGCCGCCCAGGAAAACGCGGCAGGCGGACCGGGAATGCCGCCCAGGGAAACGCGGCTGGCGGACAGGAGAATGCCGCCCAGGAAAACATGGCTGGCTGATCGGGAATGCCGCCCAGGAAAACATGGCTGGCTGATCGGGAATGCCGCCCAGGAAAACACGGCTGGCTGATCGGGAATGCCGCCGAGGAAAACGCGGCTGGCGGATCGGGAATGCCGCCCAGTAAAACGCGGCTGGCGGACCGGGAATGTCGCCCAGGAAAACGCAGCTGGCGGATCGGGAATGCCGCCCAGGAAAACGCGGCTGGCGGACCGGGAATGCCGCCGAGGAAACCGCGGCTGGCGGACCGGGAATGCCGCCCAGGAAAACGCAGCTGGCGGATCGGGAATGCCGCCCAGGAGAACGCGGCTGGCGGACCGGGAATGCAGCCCAGGAAAACGCGGCTGGCGGATCGGGAATGCCGCCCAGGAAAACGCGGCTGGCAGATCGGGAATGCCGCCCAGTAAAACGCGGCTGGCGGACCGGGAATGCCGCCCAGTAAAACGCGGCTGGCGGACCGGAGATTGCTGCCCAGGAAAAGGCGGCTGGCGGACCGGGAATGCCGCCCAGGAAAACACAGCTGGCGGACCGGAGAATGCTGCCCAGGAAAATGCGGCTGGCGGACCGGGAATGCCGCCCAGGAAACGCGGCTGGCAGACCGGAGAATGCCGCCCAGGAAAACGCGGCTGGCGGATCGGGAATGCCGCCCAGGAAAACACAGCTGGCGGACCGGAGAATGCTGCCCAGGAAAATGCGGCTGGCGGACCGGGAATGCCGCCCAGGAAACGTGGCTGGCAGACCGGAGAATGCCGCCCAGGAAAACGCGGCTGGCTGATCGGGAATGCCGCCCAGGAAAACGCGGCTGTCGGACCGGGAATGCCGCCCCAGGAAAACGTGGCTGGCGGAACGGAGAATGCCGCGAAGGAAAACGCGGCTGGCGGACCGGGAATGCCGCCGAGGAAAACGCGGCTTGCGGACCGGGATTGCCGCCCAGGAAAACGCGGCTGGCTGATCGGGAATGCCGCCCAGGAAAACGCGGCTGGCGGACCGGGAATGCCGCCGAAGGAAACGCGGCTGGCGGATCGGAGAATGCTGCCCAGGAAAACGCGGCTGGCGGACCGGGAATGCCGCCCAGGAAAACGCGGCTGGCTGATCGGGAAGGTTGCCCAGGAAAACGCGGCTGGCGGACCGGGAATGCCGCCCAGGAAAACGCGGCTGGCGGACCGGGAATGCCGCCCAGGAAAACGCGGTTGGCTGATCGGGAAGGCTGCCCAGGAAAACGCAGCTGGCGGACCGGGAATGCCGCCCAGGAAATCGCGGCTGGCGGACTGGGAATGCCGCCCAGGAAAACGCGGCTGGCTGACCGGGAATGCCGCCCCAGGAAAACGCGGCTGGCAGACCGGGAATGTCGCCCAGGAAAACGCGGCTGGCGGGCCGGGAATGCCGCCCAGGAAAACGCGGCTGGCGGACCGGAGAATGCCACCCTGGAAAACGCGGCTGGCGGACCGGGAATGCCGCCCAGGAAAACGCGGCTGGCGGACCGGGAATGCCGCCCAGGAAAACGTGGCTGGCGGACCGGAGAATGCCGCCCATGAAAACGCGGCTGGCGGACCGGGAATGCCGCCCAGGAAAACGCAGCTGGCGGATCGGGAATGCCGCCCAGTAAAACGCGGCTGGCGGACCGGGAATGCCGCCCAGTAAAACGCGGCTGGCGGACCGGGAATGCCGCCCAGTAAAACGCGGCTGGCGGACCGGAGATTGCTGCCCAGGAAAAGGCGGCTGGCGGACCGGGAATGCCGCCCAGGAAAACACAGCTGGCGGACCGGAGAATGCTGCCCAGGAAAATGTGGCTGGCGGACCGGGAATGCCGCCCAGGAAACGCGGCTGGCAGACCGGAGAATGCCGCCCAGGAAAACGCGGCTGGCGGATCGGGAATGCCGCCCAGGAAAACACAGCTGGCGGACCGGAGAATGCTGCCCAGGAAAATGCGGCTGGCGGACCGGGAATGCCGCCCAGGAAACGTGGCTGGCAGACCGGAGAATGCCGCCCAGGAAAACGCGGCTGGCTGATCGGGAATGCCGCCCAGGAAAACGCGGCTGTCGGACCGGGAATGCCGCCCCAGGAAAACGTGGCTGGCGGAACGGAGAATGCCGCGAAGGAAAACGCGGCTGGCGGACCGGGAATGCCGCCGAGGAAAACGCGGCTTGCGGACCGGGATTGCCGCCCAGGAAAACGCGGCTGGCTGATCGGGAATGCCGCCCAGGAAAACGCGGCTGGCGGACCGGGAATGCCGCCGAAGGAAACGCGGCTGGCGGATCGGAGAATGCTGCCCAGGAAAACGCGGCTGGCGGACCGGGAATGCCGCCCAGGAAAACGCGGCTGGCTGATCGGGAAGGTTGCCCAGGAAAACGCGGCTGGCGGACCGGGAATGCCGCCCAGGAAAACGCGGCTGGCGGACCGGGAATGCCGCCCAGGAAAACGCGGTTGGCTGATCGGGAAGGCTGCCCAGGAAAACGCAGCTGGCGGACCGGGAATGCCGCCCAGGAAATCGCGGCTGGCGGACTGGGAATGCCGCCCAGGAAAACGCGGCTGGCTGACCGGGAATGCCGCCCCAGGAAAACGCGGCTGGAAGACCGGGAATGTCGCCCAGGAAAACGCGGCTGGCGGGCCGGGAATGCCGCCCAGGAAAACGCGGCTGGCGGACCGGAGAATGCCACCCTGGAAAACGCGGCTGGCGGACCGGGAATGCCGCCCAGGAAAACGCGGCTGGCGGACCGGGAATGCCGCCCAGGAAAACGTGGCTGGCGGACCGGAGAATGCCGCCCAGGAAAACGCGGCTGGCGGACCGGGAATGCCGCCCAGGAAAACGCAGCTGGCGGATCGGGAATGCCGCCCAGTAAAACGCGGCTGGCGGACCGGGAATGTCGCCCAGGAAAACGCAGCTGGCGGATCGGGAATGCCGCCCAGGAAAACGCGGCTGGCGGACCGGGAATGCCGCCGAGGAAACCGCGGCTGGCGGACCGGGAATGCCGCCCAGGAAAACGCAGCTGGCGGATCGGGAATGCCGCCCAGGAGAACGCGGCTGGCGGACCGGGAATGCAGCCCAGGAAAACGCGGCTGGCGGATCGGGAATGCCGCCCAGGAAAACGCGGCTGGCAGATCGGGAATGCCGCCCAGTAAAACGCGGCTGGCGGACCGGGAATGCCGCCCAGTAAAACGCGGCTGGCGGACCGGAGATTGCTGCCCAGGAAAAGGCGGCTGGCGGACCGGGAATGCCGCCCAGGAAAACACAGCTGGCGGACCGGAGAATGCTGCCCAGGAAAATGCGGCTGGCGGACCGGGAATGCCGCCCAGGAAACGCGGCTGGCAGACCGGAGAATGCCGCCCAGGAAAACGCGGCTGGCGGATCGGGAATGCCGCCCAGGAAAACACAGCTGGCGGACCGGAGAATGCTGCCCAGGAAAATGCGGCTGGCGGACCGGGAATGCCGCCCAGGAAACGTGGCTGGCAGACCGGAGAATGCCGCCCAGGAAAACGCGGCTGGCTGTTCGGGAATGCCGCCCAGGAAAACGCGGCTGTCGGACCGGGAATGCCGCCCCAGGAAAACGTGGCTGGCGGAACGGAGAATGCCGCGAAGGAAAACGCGGCTGGCGGACCGGGAATGCCGCCGAGGAAAACGCGGCTTGCGGACCGGGATTGCCGCCCAGGAAAACGCGGCTGGCTGATCGGGAATGCCGCCCAGGAAAACGCGGCTGGCGGACCGGGAATGCCGCCGAAGGAAACGCGGCTGGCGGATCGGAGAATGCTGCCCAGGAAAACGCGGCTGGCGGACCGGGAATGCCGCCCAGGAAACGCGGCTGGCAGACCGGAGAATGCCGCCCAGGAAAACGCGGCTGGCGGATCGGGAATGCCGCCCAGGAAAACACAGCTGGCGGACCGGAGAATGCTGCCCAGGAAAATGCGGCTGGCGGACCGGGAATGCCGCCCAGGAAACGTGGCTGGCAGACCGGAGAATGCCGCCCAGGAAAACGCGGCTGGCTGTTCGGGAATGCCGCCCAGGAAAACGCGGCTGTCGGACCGGGAATGCCGCCCCAGGAAAACGTGGCTGGCGGAACGGAGAATGCCGCGAAGGAAAACGCGGCTGGCGGACCGGGAATGCCGCCGAGGAAAACGCGGCTTGCGGACCGGGATTGCCGCCCAGGAAAACGCGGCTGGCTGATCGGGAATGCCGCCCAGGAAAACGCGGCTGGCGGACCGGGAATGCCGCCGAAGGAAACGCGGCTGGCGGATCGGAGAATGCTGCCCAGGAAAACGCGGCTGGCGGACCGGGAATGCCGCCCAGGAAAACGCGGCTGGCTGATCGGGAAGGTTGCCCAGGAAAACGCGGCTGGCGGACCGGGAATGCCGCCCAGGAAAACGCGGCTGGCGGACCGGGAATGCCGCCCAGGAAAACGCGGTTGGCTGATCGGGAAGGCTGCCCAGGAAAACGCAGCTGGCGGACCGGGAATGCCGCCCAGGAAATCGCGGCTGGCGGACTGGGAATGCCGCCCAGGAAAACGCGGCTGGCTGACCGGGAATGCCGCCCCAGGAAAACGCGGCTGGCTGATCGGGAAGGCTGCCCAGGAAAACGCAGCTGGCGGACCGGGAATGCCGCCCAGGAAATCGCGGCTGGCGGACTGGGAATGCCGCCCAGGAAAACGCGGCTGGCTGACCGGGAATGCCGCCCCAGGAAAACGCGGCTGGCAGACCGGGAATGCCGCCCAGGAAAACGCGGCTGGCGGGCCGGGAATGCCGCCCAGGAAAACGCGGCTGGCGGACCGGAGAATGCCACCCTGGAAAACGCGGCTGGCGGACCGGGAATGCCGCCCAGGAAAACGCGGCTGGCGGACCGGGAATGCCGCCCAGGAAAACGTGGCTGGCGGACCGGAGAATGCCGCCCAGGAAAACGCGGCTGGCGGACCGGGAATGCCGCCCAGGAAAACGCAGCTGGCGGATCGGGAATGCCGCCCAGTAAAACGCGGCTGGCGGACCGGGAATGTCGCCCAGGAAAACGCAGCTGGCGGATCGGGAATGCCGCCCAGGAAAACGCGGCTGGCGGACCGGGAATGCCGCCGAGGAAACCGCGGCTGGCGGACCGGGAATGCCGCCCAGGAAAACGCAGCTGGCGGATCGGGAATGCCGCCCAGGAGAACGCGGCTGGCGGACCGGGAATGCAGCCCAGGAAAACGCGGCTGGCGGATCGGGAATGCCGCCCAGGAAAACGCGGCTGGCAGATCGGGAATGCCGCCCAGTAAAACGCGGCTGGCGGACCGGGAATGCCGCCCAGTAAAACGCGGCTGGCGGACCGGAGATTGCTGCCCAGGAAAAGGCGGCTGGCGGACCGGGAATGCCGCCCAGGAAAACACAGCTGGCGGACCGGAGAATGCTGCCCAGGAAAATGCGGCTGGCGGACCGGGAATGCCGCCCAGGAAACGCGGCTGGCAGACCGGAGAATGCCGCCCAGGAAAACGCGGCTGGCGGATCGGGAATGCCGCCCAGGAAAACACAGCTGGCGGACCGGAGAATGCTGCCCAGGAAAATGCGGCTGGCGGACCGGGAATGCCGCCCAGGAAACGTGGCTGGCAGACCGGAGAATGCCGCCCAGGAAAACGCGGCTGGCTGTTCGGGAATGCCGCCCAGGAAAACGCGGCTGTCGGACCGGGAATGCCGCCCCAGGAAAACGTGGCTGGCGGAACGGAGAATGCCGCGAAGGAAAACGCGGCTGGCGGACCGGGAATGCCGCCGAGGAAAACGCGGCTTGCGGACCGGGATTGCCGCCCAGGAAAACGCGGCTGGCTGATTGGGAATGCCGCACAGGAAAACGCGGCTGGCGGACCGGGAATGCCGCCGAAGGAAACGCGGCTGGCGGATCGGAGAATGCTGCCCAGGAAAACGCGGCTGGCGGACCGGGAATGCCGCCCAGGAAAACGCGGCTGGCTGATCGGGAAGGTTGCCCAGGAAAACGCGGCTGGCGGACAGGGAATGCCGCCCAGGAAAACGCGGCTGGCGGACCGGGAATGCCGCCCAGGAAAACGCGGTTGGCTGATCGGGAAGGCTGCCCAGGAAAACGCAGCTGGCGGACCGGGAATGCCGCCCAGGAAATCGCGGCTGGCGGACTGGGAATGCCGCCCAGGAAAACGCGGCTGGCTGACCGGGAATGCCGCCCCAGGAAAACGCGGCTGGCAGACCGGGAATGCCGCCCAGAAAAACGCGGCTGGCGGGCCGGGAATGCCGCCCAGGAAAACGCGGCTGGCGGACCGGAGAATCCACCCTGGAAAACGCGGCTGGCGGACCGGGAATGCCGCCCAGGAAAACGCGGCTGGCGGACCGGGAATGCCGCCCAGGAAAACGTGGCTGGCGGACCGGAGAATGCCGCCCAGGAAAACGCGGCTGGCGCACCGGGAATGCCGCCCAGGAAAACGCAGCTGGCGGATCGGGAATGCCGCCGAGGAAAACGCGGCTGGCAGACCGGGAATGCCGCCGAGGAAAACGCGGCTGGCGGACCGGGAATGCCGCCCAGGAAAACACAGCTGGCGGATCGGGAATGCCGCCCAGGAGAACGCGGCTGGCGGACCGGGCATGCCGTCCAGGAAAACGCGGCTTGTGGATCGGGAAGGCCGCCCAGGAAAAGGCGGCTGGCGGACCGGGAATGCCGCCCAGGGAAACGCGGCTGGCGGACCGGAGAATGCCGCCCAGGAAAATGCGGCTGCCGGACCGGGAATGCCGCCCAGGAAAACGCGACTGGCGGACCGGGAATGCCGCCCCAGGAAAACGCGGCTGGCGGACCGGGAATGCCGCCCAGGAAAACGCGGCTGGCTGATCGGGAATGCCGCCCAGGAAAACGCGGCTGGCAGACCGGGAATGCCGCCCAGGAAAACGCGGCTGGCGGACCGGGAATGCCGCCCCAGGAAAACGCGGTTGGCGGACCGGGAATGCCGCCCAGGAAAACGTGGCTGTCGGACAGGGAATGCCGCCCAGGAAAACACAGCTGGCGGACCGGAGAATGCTGCCCAGGAAATCGCGGCTGACGGACCGGGAATGCCGCCCAGGAAAACGCGGCTGTCGGACCGGAGAATGCCACCCTGGAAAACGCCGCTGGCGGACCGGGAATGCCGCCCAGGAAAACGCGGCTGGCGGACCGGAGAATGCCGCCCAGGAAAATGCGGCTGGCGGATCGGGAAGGCCGCCGGGGAAAACGCGGCTGGCGGACCGGGAATGCCGCCCAGGGAAACACGGCTGGCGGACCGGAGAATGCCGCCCAGGAAAACACAGCTGGCGGACCGGGAATGCCGCCCAGGAAAACGCGGCTGGCAGACCGGAGAATGCTGCCCAGGAAAACACGGCTGGCGGATCGGGAAGGCCGTCCAGGAAAATGCGGCTGGCGGACCGGGAATGCCGCCCAGGAAAACGCGACTGACGGACCGTGAATGCCGCCCCAGGAAAACGCGGCTGGCGGACCGGGAATGCCGCCCAGGAAAACCCGGCTGGCGGACCGGAGAATGCCGCCCAGGAAAACGCGGCTGGCAGACCGGGAATGCCGCCCGGGAAAACGCGGCTGGCGGACCAGGAATGCCGCCCCAGGAAAACGCGGCTGGCGGACCGGAGAATGCCGCCCAGGAAAACGCGGCTGGCGGACCGGGAATGCCGCCCAGGAAAACGCGGCTGTCAGACAGGGAATGCCGCCCAGGAAAACACAGCTGGCGGACCGGAGAATGAGGCCCAGGAAAACGCGGCTGGCGGACCGGGAATGCCGCCGAGGAAAACGCGGCTGTCGGACCGGAGAATGCCACCCTGGAAAACGCGGCTGGCGGACCGGGAATGCCGCCCAGGAAAACGCGACTGACGGACCGGGAATGCCGCCCCAGGAAAACGCGGCTGGCGGACCGGGAATGCGGCCCAGGAAAACGCGGCTGGCGGACCGGAGAATGCCGCCCAGGAAAACACAGCTGGCGGATCGGGAATGCCGCCCAGGAGAACGCGGCTGGCGGACCAGGAATGCCGCCCCAGGAAAACGCGGCTGGTGGACCGGAGAATGCCGCCCAGGAAAACGCGGCTGGCGGACCGGGAATGCCGCCCAGGAAAACGCGGCTGTCGGACAGGGAATGCCGCCCAGGAAAACACAGCTGGCGGACCGGAGAATGAGGCCCAGGAAAACACAGCTGGCGGACCGGGAATGCCGCCCAGGAAAACGCGGCTGGCAGACCGGAGAATGCTGCCCAGGAAAACGCGGCTGGCGGACCGGGAATGCCGCCCAGGAAAACGCAGCTGGCGGATCGGGAATGCCGCCGAGGAAAACGCGGCTGGCAGACCGGGAATGCCGCCCAGGAAAACGCGGCTGGCGGACCGGGAATGCCGCCCAGGAAAACACAGCTGGCGGATCGGGAATGCCGCCCAGGAGAACGCGGCTGGCGGACCGGGCATGCCGTCCAGGAAAACGCGGCTTGCGGATCGGGAAGGCCGCCCAGGAAAACGCGGCTGGCGGACCGGGAATGCCGCCCAGGAAAACACAGCTGGCGGACCGGAGAATGAGGCCCAGGAAAACGCGGCTGGCGGACCGGGAATGCCGCCCAGGAAAACGCGGCTGTCGGACCGGAGAATGCCACCCTGGAAAACGCGGCTGGCGGACCGGGAATGCCGCCCAGGAAAACGCGGCTGGCGGACCGGAGAATGCCGCCCAGGAAAACGCGACTGGCGGATCGGGAAGGCCGCCGAGGAAAACGCGGCTGGCGGACCGGGAATGCCGCCCAGGGAAACGCGGCTGGCGGACCGGAGAATGCCGCCCAGGAAAACACAGCTGGCGGACCGGGAATGCAGCCCAGGAAAACGGGGCTGGCAGACCGGAGAATGCTGCCCAGGAAAACACGGCTGGCGGATCGGGAAGGCCGTCCAGGAAAATGCGGCTGGTGGACCGGGAATGCCGCCCAGTAAAACGCGACTGGCGGACCGGGAATGCCGCCCCAGGAAAACGCGGCTGGCGGACCGGGAATGCCGCCCAGGAAAACGTGGCTGGCGGACCGGAGAATGCCGCCCAGGAAAACGCGGCTGGCGGACCGGGAATGCCGCCCAGGAAAACGCAGCTGGCGGATCGGGAATGCCGCCGAGGAAAACGCGGCTGGCAGACCGGGAATGCCGCCGAGGAAAACGCGGCTGGCGGACCGGGAATGCCGCCCAGGAAAACACAGCTGGCGGATCGGGAATGCCGCCCAGGAGAACGCGGCTGGCGGACCGGGCATGCCGTCCAGGAAAACGCGGCTTGTGGATCGGGAAGGCCGCCCAGGAAAAGGCGGCTGGCGGACCGGGAATGCCGCCCAGGGAAACGCGGCTGGCGGACCGGAGAATGCCGCACAGGAAAATGCGGCTGCCGGACCGGGAATGCCGCCCAGGAAAACGCGACTGGCGGACCGGGAATGCCGCCCCAGGAAAACGCGGCTGTCGGACAGGGAATGCCGCCCAGGAAAACGCGGCTGGCTGATCGGGAATGCCGCCCAGGAAAACGCGGCTGGCAGACCGGGAATGCCGCCCAGGAAAACGCGGCTGGCGGACCGGGAATGCCGCCCCAGGAAAACGCGGCTGGTGGACCGGAGAATGCCGCTCAGGAAAACGCGGCTGGCGGACCGGGAATGCCGCCCAGGAAAACGTGGCTGGCGGACAGGGAATGCCGCCCAGGAAAACACAGCTGGCGGACCGGAGAATGCCGCCCAGGAAAACGCGGCTGACGGACCGGGAATGCCGCCCAGGAAAACGCGGCTGTCGGACCGGAGAATGCCACCCTGGAAAACGCCGCTGGCGGACCGGGAATGCCGCCCAGGAAAACGCGGCTGGCGGACCGGAGAATGCCGCCCAGGAAAATGCGGCTGGCGGATCGGGAAGGCCGCCGAGGAAAACGCGGCTGGCGGACCGGGAATGCCGCCCAGGGAAACATGGCTGGCGGACCGGAGAATGCCGCCCAGGAAAACACAGCTGGCGGACCGGGAATGCCGCCCAGGAAAACGCGGCTGGCAGACCGGAGAATGCTGCCCAGGAAAACACGGCTGGCGGATCGGGAAGGCCGTCCAGGAAAATGCGGCTGGCGGACCGGGAATGCCGCCCAGGAAAACGCGACTGACGGACCGGGAATGCCGCCCCAGGAAAACGCGGCTGGCGGACCGGGAATGCCGCCCAGGAAAACGCGGCTGGCGGACCGGAGAATGCCGCCCAGGAAAACGCGGCTGGCAGACCGGGAATGCCGCCCGGGAAAACGCGGCTGGCGGACCAGGAATGCCGCCCCAGGAAAACGCGGCTGGCGGACCGGAGAATGCCGCCCAGGAAAACGCGGCTGGCGGACCGGGAATGCCGCCCAGGAAAACGCGGCTGTCGGACAGGGAATGCCGCCCAGGAAAACACAGCTGGCGGACCGGAGAATGAGGCCCAGGAAAACGCGGCTGGCGGACCGGGAATGCCGCCGAGGAAAACGCGGCTGTCGGACCGGAGAATGCCACCCTGGAAAACGCGGCTGGCGGACCGGGAATGCCGCCCAGGAAAACGCGACTGACGGACCGGGAATGCCGCCCCAGGAAAAAGCGGCTGGCGGACCGGGAATGCCGCCCAGGAAAACGCGGCTGGCGTACCGGAGAATGCCGCCCAGGAAAACGCGGCTGGCAGACCGGGAATGCCGCCCAGGAAAACGCGGCTGGCGGACCAGGAATGCCGCCCCAGGAAAACGCGGCTGGCGGACCGGAGAATGAGGCCCAGGAAAACACAGCTGGCGGACCGGGAATGCCGCAAAGGAAAACGCGGCTGGCAGACCGGAGAATGCTGCCCAGGAAAACGCGGCAGGCGGACCGGGAATGCCGCCCAGGAAAACGCAGCTGGCGGATCGGGAATGCCGCCGAGGAAAACGCCGCTGGCAGACCGGGAATGCCGCCCAGGAAAACGCGGCTGGCGGACCGGGAATGCCGCCCAGGAAAACACAGCTGGCGGATCGGGAATGCCGCCCAGGAGAACGCGGCTGGCGGACCGGGCATGCCGTCCAGGAAAACGCGGCTTGCGGATCGGGAAGGCCGCCCAGGAAAACGCGGCTGGCGGACCGGGAATGCCGCCCAGGAAAACGCGGCTGTCGGACCGGAGAATGCCACCCTGGAAAACGCGGCTGGCGGACCGGGAATGCCGCCCAGGAAAACGCGGCTGGCGGACCGGAGAATGCCGCCCAGGAAAACGAGACTGGCGGATCGGGAAGGCCGCCGAGGAAAACGCGGCTGGCGGACCGGGAATGCCGCCCCAGGAAAACGCGGCTGGCGGACCGGGAATGCCGCCCAGGAAAACGCGGCTGGCTGATCGGGAATGCCGCCCAGGAAAACGCGGCTGGCAGACCGGGAATGCCGCCCAGGAAAACGCGGCTGGCGGACCGGGAATGCCGCCCCAGGAAAACGCGGCTGGTGGACCGGAGAATGCCGCTCAGGAAAACGCGGCTGGCGGACCGGGAATGCCGCCCAGGAAAACGCAGCTGGCGGATCGGGAATGCCGCCGAGGAAAACGCGGCTGGCAGACCGGGAATGCCGCCGAGGAAAACGCGGCTGGCGGACCGGGAATGCCGCCCAGGAAAGCACAGCTGGCGGATCGGGAATGCCGCCCAGGAGAACGCGGCTGGCGGACCGGGCATGCCGTCCAGGAAAACGCGGCTTGTGGATCGGGAAGGCCGCCCAGGAAAAGGCGGCTGGCGGACCGGGAATGCCGCCCAGGGAAACGCGGCTGGCGGACCGGAGAATGCCGCCCAGGAAAACGCGGCTGTCGGACCGGAGAATGCCACCCTGGAAAACGCCGCTGGCGGACCGGGAATGCCGCCCAGGAAAACGTGGCTGTCGGACAGGGAATGCCGCCCAGGAAAACAAAGCTGGCGGACCGGAGAATGCCGCCCAGGAAAACGCGGCTGACGGACCGGGAATGCCGCCCAGGAAAACGCGGCTGTCGGACCGGAGAATGCCACCCTGGAAAACGCCGCTGGCGGACCGGGAATGCCGCCCAGGAAAACGCGGCTGGCGGACCGGAGAATGCCGCCCAGGAAAATGCGGCTGGCGGATCGGGAAGGCCGCCGAGGAAAACGCGGCTGGCGGACCGGGAATGCCGCCCAGGGAAACACGGCTGGCGGACCGGAGAATGCCGCCCAGGAAAACACAGCTGGCGGACCGGGAATGCCGCCCAGGAAAACGCGGCTGGCAGACCGGAGAATGCTGCCCAGGAAAACACGGCTGGCGGATCGGGAAGGCCGTCCAGGAAAATGCGGCTGGCGGACCGGGAATGCCGCCCAGGAAAACGCGACTGACGGACCGGGAATGCCGCCCCAGGAAAACGCGGCTGGCGGACCGGGAATGCCGCCCAGGAAAACGCGGCTGGCGGACCGGAGAATGCCGCCCAGGAAAACGCGGCTGGCAGACCGGGAATGCCGCCCGGGAAAACGCGGCTGGCGGACCAGGAATGCCGCCCCAGGAAAACGCGGCTGGCGGACCGGAGAATGCCGCCAAGGAAAACGCGGCTGGCGGACCGGGAATGCCGCCCAGGAAAACGCGGCTGTCGGACAGGGAATGCCGCCCAGGAAAACACAGCTGGCGGACCGGAGAATGAGGCCCAGGAAAACGCGGCTGGCGGACCGGGAATGCCGCCGAGGAAAACGCGGCTGTCGGACCGGAGAATGCCACCCTGGAAAACGCGGCTGGCGGACCGGGAATGCCGCCCAGGAAAACGCGACTGACGGACCGGGAATGCCGCCCCAGGAAAAAGCGGCTGGCGGACCGGGAATGCCGCCCAGGAAAACGCGGCTGGCGGACCCGAGAATGCCGCCCAGGAAAACGCGGCTGGCAGACCGGGAATGCCGCCCAGGAAAACGCGGCTGGCGGACCAGGAATGCCGCCCCAGGAAAACGCGGCTGGCGGACCGGAGAATGCCGCCCAGGAAAACGCGGCTGGCGGACCGGGAATGCCGCCCAGGAAAACGCGGCTGTCGGACAGGGAATGCCGCCCAGGAAAACACAGCTGGCGGACCGGAGAATGAGCCCCAGGAAAACACAGCTGGCGGACCGGGAATGCCGCAAAGGAAAACGCGGCTGGCAGACCGGAGAATGCCGCCCAGGAAAACGCGGCTGGCGGACCGGGAATGCCGCCCAGGAAAACGCAGCTGGCGGATCGGGAATGCCGCCGAGGAAAACGCGGCTGGCAGACCGGGAATGCCGCCGAGGAAAACGCGGCTGGCGGACCGGGAATGCCGCCCAGGAAAACACAGCTGGCGGATCGGGAATGCCGCCCAGGAGAACGCGGCTGGCGGACCGGGCATGCCGTCCAGGAAAACGCGGCTTGTGGATCGGGAAGGCCGCCCAGGAAAAGGCGGCTGGCGGACCGGGAATGCCGCCCAGGGAAACGCGGCTGGCGGACCGGAGAATGCCGCCCAGGAAAATGCGGCTGCCGGACCGGGAATGCCGCCCAGGAAAACGCGACTGGCGGACCGGGAATGCCGCCCCAGGAAAACGCGGCTGTCGGACAGGGAATACCGCCCAGGAAAACGCGGCTGGCTGATCGGGAATGCCGCCCAGGAAAACGCGGCTGGCAGACCGGGAATGCCGCCCAGGAAAACGCGGCTGGCGGACCGGGAATGCCGCCCCAGGAAAACGCGGCTGGTGGACCGGAGAATGCCGCTCAGGAAAACGCGGCTGGCGGACCGGGAATGCCGCCCAGGAAAACGTGGCTGGCGGACAGGGAATGCCGCCCAGGAAAACACAGCTGGCGGACCGGAGAATGCCGCCCAGGAAAACGCGGCTGACGGACCGGGAATGCCGCCCAGGAAAACGCGGCTGTCGGACCGGAGAATGCCACCCTGGAAAACGCCGCTGGCGGACCGGGAATGCCGCCCAGGGAAACATGGCTGGCGGACCGGAGAATGCCGCCCAGGAAAACACAGCTGGCGGACCGGGAATGCCGCCCAGGAAAACGCGGCTGGCAGACCGGAGAATGCTGCCCAGGAAAACACGGCTGGCGGATCGGGAAGGCCGTCCAGGAAAATGCGGCTGGCGGACCGGGAATGCCGCCCAGGAAAACGCGACTGACGGACCGGGAATGCCGCCCCAGGAAAACGCGGCTGGCGGACCGGGAATGCCGCCCAGGAAAACGCGGCTGGCGGACCGGAGAATGCCGCCCAGGAAAACGCGGCTGGCAGACCGGGAATGCCGCCCGGGAAAACGCGGCTGGCGGACCAGGAATGCCGCCCCAGGAAAACGCGGCTTGCGGACCGGAGAATGCCGCCCAGGAAAACGCGGCTGGCGGACCGGGAATGCCGCCCAGGAAAACGCGGCTGTCGGACAGGGAATGCCGCCCAGGAAAACACAGCTGGCGGACCGGAGAATGAGGCCCAGGAAAACGCGGCTGGCGGACCGGGAATGCCGCCGAGGAAAACGCGGCTGTCGGACCGGAGAATGCCACCCTGGAAAACGCGGCTGGCGGACCGGGAATGCCGCCCAGGAAAACGCGACTGACGGACCGGGAATGCCGCCCCAGGAAAAAGCGGCTGGCGGACCGGGAATGCCGCCCAGGAAAACGCGGCTGGCGGACCGGAGAATGCCGCCCAGGAAAACGCGGCTGGCAGACCGGGAATGCCGCCCAGGAAAACGCGGCTGGCGGACCAGGAATGCCGCCCCAGGAAAACGCGGCTGGCGGACCGGAGAATGCCGCCCAGGAAAACGCGGCTGGCGGACCGGGAATGCCGCCCAGGAAAACGCGGCTGTCGGACAGGGAATGCCGCCCAGGAAAACACAGCTGGCGGACCGGAGAATGAGGCCCAGGAAAACACAGCTGGCGGACCGGGAATGCCGCAAAGGAAAACGCGGCTGGCAGACCGGAGAATGCTGCCCAGGAAAACGCGGCAGGCGGACCGGGAATGCCGCCCAGGAAAACGCAGCTGGCGGATCGGGAATGCCGCCGAGGAAAACGCCGCTGGCAGACCGGGAATGCCGCCCAGGAAAACGCGGCTGGCGGACCGGGAATGCCGCCCAGGAAAACATAGCTGGCGGATCGGGAATGCCGCCCAGGAGAACGCGGCTGGCGGACCGGGCATGCCGTCCAGGAAAACGCGGCTTGCGGATCGGGAAGGCCGCCCAGGAAAACGCGGCTGGCGGACCGGGAATGCCGCCCAGGAAAACGCGGCTGTCGGACCGGAGAATGCCACCCTGGAAAACGCGGCTGGCAGACCGGAGAATGCTGCCCAGGAAAACGCGGCAGGCGGACCGGGAATGCCGCCCAGGAAAACGCGGCTGGCGGACCGGGAATGCCGCCCCAGGAAAACGCGGCTGGTGGACCGGAGAATGCCGCTCAGGAAAACGCGGCTGGCGGACCGGGAATGCCGCCCAGGAAAACGCAGCTGGCGGATCGGGAATGCCGCCGAGGAAAACGCGGCTGGCAGACCGGGAATGCCGCCGAGGAAAACGCGGCTGGCGGACCGGGAATGCCGCCCAGGAAAACACAGCTGGCGGATCGGGAATGCCGCCCAGGAGAACGCGGCTGGCGGACCGGGCATGCCGTCCAGGAAAACGCGGCTTGTGGATCGGGAAGGCCGCCCAGGAAAAGGCGGCTGGCGGACCGGGAATGCCGCCCAGGGAAACGCGGCTGGCGGACCGGAGAATGCCGCCCAGGAAAATGCGGCTGCCGGACCGGGAATGCCGCCCAGGAAAACGCGACTGGCGGACCGGGAATGCCGCCCCAGGAAAACGCGGCTGGCGGACCGGGAATGCCGCCCAGGAAAACGCGGCTGGCTGATCGGGAATGCCGCCCAGGAAAACGCGGCTGGCAGACCGGGAATGCCGCCCAGGAAAACGCGGCTGGCGGACCGGGAATGCCGCCCCAGGAAAACGCGGCTGGTGGACCGGAGAATGCCGCTCAGGAAAACGCGGCTGGCGGACCGGGAATGCCGCCCAGGAAAACGTGGCTGTCGGACAGGGAATGCCGCCCAGGAAAACAAAGCTGGCGGACCGGAGAATGCCGCCCAGGAAAACGCGGCTGACGGACCGGGAATGCCGCCCAGGAAAACGCGGCTGTCGGACCGGAGAATGCCACCCTGGAAAACGCCGCTGGCGGACCGGGAATGCCGCCCAGGAAAACGCGGCTGGCGGACCGGAGAATGCCGCCCAGGAAAATGCGGCTGGCGGATCGGGAAGGCCGCCGAGGAAAACGCGGCTGGCGGACCGGGAATGCCGCCCAGGGAAACACGGCTGGCGGACCGGAGAATGCCGCCCAGGAAAACACAGCTGGCGGACCGGGAATGCCGCCCAGGAAAACGCGGCTGGCAGACCGGAGAATGCTGCCCAGGAAAACACGGCTGGCGGATCGGGAAGGCCGTCCAGGAAAATGCAGCTGGCGGACCGGGAATGCCGCCCAGGAAAACGCGACTGACGGACCGGGAATGCCGCCCCAGGAAAACGCGGCTGGCGGACCGGGAATGCCGCCCAGGAAAACGCGGCTGGCGGACCGGAGAATGCCGCCCAGGAAAACGCGGCTGGCAGACCGGGAATGCCGCCCGGGAAAACGCGGCTGGCGGACCAGGAATGCCGCCCCAGGAAAACGCGGCTGGCGGACCGGAGAATGCCGCCCAGGAAAACGCGGCTGGCGGACCGGGAATGCCGCCCAGGAAAACGCGGCTGTCGGACAGGGAATGCCGCCCAGGAAAACACAGCTGGCGGACCGGAGAATGAGGCCCAGGAAAACGCGGCTGGCGGACCGGGAATGCCGCCGAGGAAAACGCGGCTGTCGGACCGGAGAATGCCACCCTGGAAAACGCGGCTGGCGGACCGGGAATGCCGCCCAGGAAAACGCGACTGACGGACCGGGAATGCCGCCCCAGGAAAAAGCGGCTGGCGGACCGGGAATGCCGCCCAGGAAAACGCGGCTGGCGGACCCGAGAATGCCGCCCAGGAAAACGCGGCTGGCAGACCGGGAATGCCGCCCAGGAAAACGCGGCTGGCGGACCAGGAATGCCGCCCCAGGAAAACGCGGCTGGCGGACCGGAGAATGCCGCCCAGGAAAACGCGGCTGGCGGACCGGGAATGCCGCCCAGGAAAACGCGGCTGTCGGACAGGGAATGCCGCCCAGGAAAACACAGCTGGCGGACCGGAGAATGAGCCCCAGGAAAACACAGCTGGCGGACCGGGAATGCCGCAAAGGAAAACGCGGCTGGCAGACCGGAGAATGCTGCCCAGGAAAACGCGGCTGGCGGACCGGGAATGCCGCCCAGGAAAACGCAGCTGGCGGATCGGGAATGCCGCCGAGGAAAACGCCGCTGGCAGACCGGGAATGCCGCCCAGGAAAACGCGGCTGGCGGACCGGGAATGCCGCCCAGGAAAACGCGGCTGGCGGACCGGGAATGCCGCCCAGGAAAACACAGCTGGCGGATCGGGAATGCCGCCCAGGAGAACGCGGCTGGCGGACCGGGCATGCCGTCCAGGAAAACGCGGCTTGCGGATCGGGAAGGCCGCCCAGGAAAACGCGGCTGGCGGACCGGGAATGCCGCCCAGGAAAACGCGGCTGTCGGACCGGAGAATGCCACCCTGGAAAACGCGGCTGGCGGACCGGGAATGCCGCCCAGGAAAACGCGGCTGGCGGACCGGAGAATGCCTCCCAGGAAAACGCGACTGGCGGATCGGGAAGGCCGCCGAGGAAAACGCGGCTGGCGGACCGGGAATGCCGCCCAGGGAAACGCGGCTGGCGGACCGGAGAATGCCGCCCAGGAAAACACAGCTGGCGGACCGGGAATGCAGCCCAGGAAAACGGGGCTGGCAGACCGGAGAATGCTGCCCAGGAAAACACGGCTGGCGGATCGGGAAGGCCGTCCAGGAAAATGCGGCTGGTGGACCGGGAATGCCGCCCAGTAAAACGCGACTGGCGGACCGGGAATGCCGCCCCAGGAAAACGCGGCTGGCGGACCGGGAATGCCGCCCAGGAAAACGCGGCTGGCTGATCGGGAATGCCGCCGAGGAAAACGCGGCTGGCGGACCGGGAATGCCGCCCAGGGAAACGCGGCTGGCGGACCGGAGAATGCCGCCCAGGAAAATACAGCTGGCGGACCGGGAATGCCGCCCAGGAAAACGCGGCTGGCAGACCGGAGAATGCTGCCCAGGAAAACGCGGCTGGCGGACCGGAGAATGCCGCCCAGGAAAACGCGGCTGGCGGACCGGGAATGCCGCCCAGGAAAACGCGGCTGTCGGACAGGGAATGCCGCCCAGGAAAACACAGCTGGCGGACCGGAGAATGAGGCCCAGGAAAACGCGGCTGGCGGACCGGGAATGCCGCCGAGGAAAACGCGGCTGTCGGACCGGAGAATGCCACCCTGGAAAACGCGGCTGGCGGACCGGGAATGCCGCCCAGGAAAACGCGACTGACGGACCGGGAATGCCGCCCCAGGAAAAAGCGGCTGGCGGACCGGGAATGCCGCCCAGGAAAACGCGGCTGGCGGACCCGAGAATGCCGCCCAGGAAAACGCGGCTGGCAGACCGGGAATGCCGCCCAGGAAAACGCGGCTGGCGGACCAGGAATGCCGCCCCAGGAAAACGCGGCTGGCGGACCGGAGAATGCCGCCCAGGAAAACGCGGCTGGCGGACCGGGAATGCCGCCCAGGAAAACGCGGCTGTCGGACAGGGAATGCCGCCCAGGAAAACACAGCTGGCGGACCGGAGAATGAGCCCCAGGAAAACACAGCTGGCGGACCGGGAATGCCGCAAAGGAAAACGCGGCTGGCAGACCGGAGAATGCTGCCCAGGAAAACGCGGCTGGCGGACCGGGAATGCCGCCCAGGAAAACGCAGCTGGCGGATCGGGAATGCCGCCGAGGAAAACGCCGCTGGCAGACCGGGAATGCCGCCCAGGAAAACGCGGCTGGCGGACCGGGAATGCCGCCCAGGAAAACGCGGCTGGCGGACCGGGAATGCCGCCCAGGAAAACACAGCTGGCGGATCGGGAATGCCGCCCAGGAGAACGCGGCTGGCGGACCGGGCATGCCGTCCAGGAAAACGCGGCTTGCGGATCGGGAAGGCCGCCCAGGAAAACGCGGCTGGCGGACCGGGAATGCCGCCCAGGAAAACGCGGCTGTCGGACCGGAGAATGCCACCCTGGAAAACGCGGCTGGCGGACCGGGAATGCCGCCCAGGAAAACGCGGCTGGCGGACCGGAGAATGCCTCCCAGGAAAACGCGACTGGCGGATCGGGAAGGCCGCCGAGGAAAACGCGGCTGGCGGACCGGGAATGCCGCCCAGGGAAACGCGGCTGGCGGACCGGAGAATGCCGCCCAGGAAAACACAGCTGGCGGACCGGGAATGCAGCCCAGGAAAACGGGGCTGGCAGACCGGAGAATGCTGCCCAGGAAAACACGGCTGGCGGATCGGGAAGGCCGTCCAGGAAAATGCGGCTGGTGGACCGGGAATGCCGCCCAGTAAAACGCGACTGGCGGACCGGGAATGCCGCCCCAGGAAAACGCGGCTGGCGGACCGGGAATGCCGCCCAGGAAAACGCGGCTGGCTGATCGGGAATGCCGCCGAGGAAAACGCGGCTGGCGGACCGGGAATGCCGCCCAGGGAAACGCGGCTGGCGGACCGGAGAATGCCGCCCAGGAAAATACAGCTGGCGGACCGGGAATGCCGCCCAGGAAAACGCGGCTGGCAGACCGGAGAATGCTGCCCAGGAAAACGCGGCTGGCGGACCGGGAATGCCGCCCAGGAAAACGCAGCTGGCGGATCGGGAATGCCGCCGAGGAAAACGCGGCTGGCAGACCGGGAATGCCGCCGAGGAAAACGCGGCTGGCGGAGCGGGAATGCCGCACAGGAAAACACAGCTGGCGGATCGGGAATGCCGCCCAGGAGAACGCGGCTGGCGGACCGGGCATGCCGTCCAGGAAAACGCGGCTTGCGAATCGGGAAGGCCGCCCAGGAAAAGGCGGCTGGCGGACCGGGAATGCCGCCCAGGGAAACGCGGCTGGCGGACCGGAGAATGCCGCCCAGGAAAATGCGGCTGGCGGACCGGGAATGCTGCCCAGGAAAACGCGACTGGCGGACCGGGAATGCCGCCCCAGGAAAACGCGGCTGGCGGACCGGGAATGCCGCCCAGGAAAACGCGGCTGGCGGACCGGAGAATGCCGCACAGGAAAACGCGGCTGGCTGCTCGGGAATGCCGCCCAGGAAAACGCGGCTGGCAGACCGGGAATGCCGCCCAGGAAAACGCGGCTGGCGGACCAGGAATGCCGCCCCAGGAAAACGCGGCTGGCGGACCGGAGAATGCCGCCCAGGAAAACGCGGCTGGCGGACCGGGAATGCCGCCCAGGAAAACGCGGCTGTCGGACAGGGAATGCCGCCCAGGAAAACACAGCTGGCGGACCGGAGAATGAGGCCCAGGAAAACGCGGCTGGCGGACCGGAAATGCCGCCGAGGAAAACGCGGCTGTCGGACCGGAGAATGCCACCCTGGAAAACGCGGCTGGCGGACCGGAGAATGCCGCCCAGGAAAACGCGGCTGGCTGATCGGGAATGCCGCCCAGGAAAACGCGGCTGGCAGACCGGGAATGCCGCCCAGGAAAACGCGGCTGGCGGACCGGGAATGCCGCCCCAGGAAAACGCGGCTGGCAGACCGGGAATACCGCCCAGGAAAATGCGGCTGGCGGACCGGGAATGCCGCCCAGGAAAACGCGGCTGGCGGACCGGAGAATGCCGCCCAGGAAAACGCGGCTGGCGGATCGGGAAGGCCGCCGAGGAAAACGCGGCTGGCGGACCGGGAATGCCGCCCAGGGAAACGCGGCTGGCGGACCGGAGAATGCCGCCCAGGAAAACACAGCTGGCGGACCGGGAATGCCGCCCAGGAAAACGCGGCTGGCAGACCGGAGAATGCTGCCCAGGAAAACACAGCTGGAGGATCGGGAATGCCGCCCAGGAGAACGCGGCTGGCGGACCGGGCATGCCGTCCAGGAAAACGCGGCTTGCGGATCGGGAAGGCCACCCAGGAAAAGGCGGCTGGCGGACCGGGAATGCCGCTCAGGGAAACGCGGCTGGCGGACTGGAGAATGCCGCCCAGGAAAACGCGGCTGGCGGACCGGGAATGCCGCCCAGGAAAACGCGGCTGGCAGACCGGAGAATGCTGCCCAGGAAAACACGGCTGGCGGATCGGGAAGGCCGTCCAGGAAAATGCGGCTGGCGGACCGGGAATGCCGCCCAGGAAAACGCGGCTGGCGGACCAGGAATGCCGCCCCAGGAAAACGCGGCTGGCGGACCGGAGAATGCCGCCCAGGAAAACGCGGCTGGCGGACCGGGAATGCCGCCCAGGAAAACGCGGCTGTCGGACAGGGAATGCCGCCCAGGAAAACACAGCTGGCGGACCGGAGAATGAGGCCCAGGAAAACGCGGCTGGCGGACCGGGAATGCCGCCGAGGAAAACGCGGCTGTCGGACCGGAGAATGCCGCCCAGGAAAACGCGGCTGGCTGATCGGGAATGCCGCCCAGGAAAACGCGGCTGGCAGACCGGGAATGCCGCCCAGGAAAACGCGGCTGGCGGACCGGGAATGCCGCCCCAGGAAAACGCGGCTGGCAGACCGGGAATACCGCCCAGGAAAATGCGGCTGGCGGACCGGGAATGCCGCCCAGGAAAACGCGGCTGGCGGACCGGAGAATGCCGCCCAGGAAAACGCGGCTGGCGGATCGGGAAGGCCGCCGAGGAAAACGCGGCTGGCGGACCGGGCATGCCGTCCAGGAAAACGCGGCTTGCGGATCGGGAAGGCCGCCCAGGAAAAGGCGGCTGGCGGACCGGGAATGCCGCTCAGGGAAACGCGGCTGGCGGACTGGAGAATGCCGCCCAGGAAAACGCGGCTGGCGGACCGGGAATGCCGCCCAGGAAAACGCGGCTGGCAGACCGGAGAATGCTGCCCAGGAAAACACGGCTGGCGGATCGGGAAGGCCGTCCAGGAAAATGCGGCTGGCGGACCGGGAATGCCGCACAGGAAAACGCGACTGACGGACCGGGAATGCCGCCCCAGGAAAACGCGGCTGGCGGACCGGGAATGCCGCCCAGGAAAACGCGGCTGGCAGACCGGGAATGCCGCCCGGGAAAACGCGGCTGGCGGACCAGGAATGCCGCCCCAGGAAAACGCGGCTGGCGGACCGGAGAATGCCGCCCAGGAAAACGCGGCTGGCGGACCGGGAATGCCGCCCAGGAAAACGCGGCTGTCGGACAGGGAATGCCGCCCAGGAAAACACAGCTGGCGGACCGGAGAATGAGGCCCAGGAAAACGCGGCTGGCGGACCGGGAATGCCGCCGAGGAAAACGCGGCTGTCGGACCGGAGAATGCCACCCTGGAAAACGCGGCTGGCGGACCGGGAATGCCGCCCAGGAAAACGCGACTGACGGACCGGGAATGCCGCCCCAGGAAAAAGCGGCTGGCGGACCGGGAATGCCGCCCAGGAAAACGCGGCTGGCGGACCCGAGAATGCCGCCCAGGAAAACGCGGCTGGCAGACCGGGAATGCCGCCCAGGAAAACGCGGCTGGCGGACCAGGAATGCCGCCCCAGGAAAACGCGGCTGGCGGACCGGAGAATGCCGCCCAGGAAAACGCGGCTGGCGGACCGGGAATGCCGCCCAGGAAAACGCGGCTGTCGGACAGGGAATGCCGCCCAGGAAAACACAGCTGGCGGACCGGAGAATGAGCCCCAGGAAAACACAGCTGGCGGACCGGGAATGCCGCAAAGGAAAACGCGGCTGGCAGACCGGAGAATGCTGCCCAGGAAAACGCGGCTGGCGGACCGGGAATGCCGCCCAGGAAAACGCAGCTGGCGGATCGGGAATGCCGCCGAGGAAAACGCCGCTGGCAGACCGGGAATGCCGCCCAGGAAAACGCGGCTGGCGGACCGGGAATGCCGCCCAGGAAAACGCGGCTGGCGGACCGGGAATGCCGCCCAGGAAAACACAGCTGGCGGATCGGGAATGCCGCCCAGGAGAACGCGGCTGGCGGACCGGGCATGCCGTCCAGGAAAACGCGGCTTGCGGATCGGGAAGGCCGCCCAGGAAAACGCGGCTGGCGGACCGGGAATGCCGCCCAGGAAAACGCGGCTGTCGGACCGGAGAATGCCACCCTGGAAAACGCGGCTGGCGGACCGGGAATGCCGCCCAGGAAAACGCGGCTGGCGGACCGGAGAATGCCTCCCAGGAAAACGCGACTGGCGGATTGGGAAGGCCGCCAAGGAAAACGCGGCTGGCGGACCGGGAATGCCGCCCAGGGAAACGCGGCTGGCGGACCGGAGAATGCCGCCCAGGAAAACACAGCTGGCGGACCGGGAATGCAGCCCAGGAAAACGGGGCTGGCAGACCGGAGAATGCTGCCCAGGAAAACACGGCTGGCGGATCGGGAAGGCCGTCCAGGAAAATGCGGCTGGTGGACCGGGAATGCCGCCCAGTAAAACGCGACTGGCGGACCGGGAATGCCGCCCCAGGAAAACGCGGCTGGCGGACCGGGAATGCCGCCCAGGAAAACGCGGCTGGCTGATCGGGAATGCCGCCGAGGAAAACGCGGCTGGCGGACCGGGAATGCCGCCCAGGGAAACGCGGCTGGCGGACCGGAGAATGCCGCCCAGGAAAATACAGCTGGCGGACCGGGAATGCCGCCCAGGAAAACGCGGCTGGCAGACTGGAGAATGCTGCCCAGGAAAACGCGGCTGGCGGACCGGGAATGCCGCCCAGGAAAACGCAGCTGGCGGACCGGGAATGCCGCCCCAGGAAAACGCGGCTGGCAGACCGGGAATACCGCCCAGGAAAATGCGGCTGGCGGACCGGGAATGCCGCCCAGGAAAACGCGGCTGGCGGACCGGAGAATGCCGCCCAGGAAAACGCGGCTGGCGGATCGGGAAGGCCGCCGAGGAAAACGCGGCTGGCGGACCGGGAATGCCGCCCAGGGAAACGCGGCTGGCGGACCGGAGAATGCCGCCCAGGAAAACACAGCTGGCGGACCGGGAATGCCGCCCAGGAAAACGCGGCTGGCAGACCGGAGAATGCTGCCCAGGAAAACACAGCTGGCGGATCGGGAATGCCGCCCAGGAGAACGCGGCTGGCGGACCGGGCATGCCGTCCAGGAAAACGCGGCTTGCGGATCGGGAAGGCCGCCCAGGAAAAGGCGGCTGGCGGACCGGGAATGCCGCTCAGGGAAACGCGGCTGGCGGACTGGAGAATGCCGCCCAGGAAAATGCGGCTGGCGGACCGGGAATGTCGCCCAGGAAAACGCGACTGGCGGACCGGGAATGCCGCCCCAGGAAAACGCGGCTGGCGGACCGGAGAATGAGGCCCAGGAAAACGCGGCTGGCGGACCGGGAATGCCGCCGAGGAAAACGCGGCTGTTGGACCGGAGAATGCCACCCTGGAAAACGCGGCTGGCGGACCGGGAATGCCGCCCAGGAAAACGCGGCTGGCGGACCGGAGAATGCTGCCCAGGAAAACACAGCTGGCGAATCGGGAAGGCCGTCCAGGAAAATGCGGCTGGTGGACCGGGAATGCCGCCCAGGAAAACGCGACTGGCGGACCGGGAATGCCGCCCAAGGAAAACGCGGCTGGCGGACCGGGAATGCCGCCCAGGAAAACGCGGCTGGCGCACCGGAGAATGCCGCCCAGGAATACGCGGCTGGCTGATCGGGAATGCCGCCCAGGAAAACGCGGCTGGCAGACCGGGAATGCCGCCCAGGAAAACGCGGCTGGCGGACCGGGAATGCCGCCCCAGGAAAACGCGGCTGGCAGACCGGGAATGCCGCCCAGGAAAACGCGGCTGGCGGACCGGGAATGCCGCCCAGGAAAACGCAGCTGGCGGATCGGGAATGCCGCCGAGGAAAACGCGGCTGGCAGACCGGGAATGCCGCCGAGGAAAACGCGGCTGGCGGACCGGGAATGCCGCCCAGGAAAACACAGCTGGCGGATCGGGAATGCCGCCCAGGAGAACGCGGCTGGCGGACCGGGCATGCCGTCCAGGAAATCGCGGCTTGCGGATCGGGAAGGCCGCCCAGGAAAAGGCGGCTGGCGGACCGGGAATGCCGCCCAGGGAAACGCGGCTGGCGGACCGGAGAATGCCGCCCAGGAAAATGCGGCTGGCGGACCGGGAATGCCGCCCAGGAAAACGCGACTGGCGGACCGGGAATGCCGCCCCAGGAAAACGCGGCTGGCGGACCGGGAATGCCGCCCAGGAAAACGCGGCTGGCGGACCGGAGAATGCCGCACAGGAAAACGCGGCTGGCTGATCGGGAATGCCGCCCAGGAAAACGCGGCTGGCAGATCGGGAATGCCGCCCAGGAAAACGCGGCTGGCGGACCAGGAATGCCGCCCCAGGAAAACGCGGCTGGCGGACCGGAGAATGCCGCCCAGGAAAACGCGGCTGGCGGACCGGGAATGCCGCCCAGGAAAACGCGGCTGTCGGACAGGGAATGCCGCCCAGGAAAACACAGCTGGCGGACCGGAGAATGAGGCCCAGGAAAACGCGGCTGGCGGACCGGGAATGCCGCCCAGGAAAACGCGGCTGGCGGACCGGAGAATGCCGCCCAGGAAAACGCACTGGCGGATCGGGAAGGCCGCCCAGGAAAACGCAGCTGGCGGATCGGGAATGCCGCCGAGGAAAACGCGGCTGGCAGACCGGGAATGCCGCCGAGGAAAACGCGGCTGGCAGACCGGAGAATGCTGCCCAGGAAAACACGGCTGGCGAATCGGGAAGGCCGTCCAGGAAAATGCGGCTGGTGGACCGGGAATGCCGCCCAGGAAAACGCGACAGGCGGACCGGGAATGCCGCCCAAGGAAAACGCGGCTGGCGGACCGGGAATGCCGCCCAGGAAAACGCGGCTGGCGCACCGGAGAATGCCGCCCAGGAATACGCGGCTGGCTGATCGGGAATGCCGCCCAGGAAAACGCGGCTGGCAGACCGGGAATGCCGCCCAGGAAAACGCGGCTGGCGGACCGGGAATGCCGCCCCAGGAAAACGCGGCTGGCAGACCGGGAATGCCGCCTAGGAAAACGCGGCTGGCGGGCCGGGAATGCCGCCCAGGAAAACGCAGCTGGCGGATCGGGAATGCCGCCGAGGAAAACGCGGCTGGCAGACCGGGAATGCCGCCGAGGAAAACGCGGCTGGCGGACCGGGAATGCCGCCCAGGAAAACACAGCTGGCGGATCGGGAATGCCGCCCAGGAGAACGCGGCTGGCGGACCGGGCATGCCGTCCAGGAAATCGCGGCTTGCGGATCGGGAAGGCCGCCCAGGAAAAGGCGGCTGGCGGACCGGGAATGCCGCCTAGGGAAACGCGGCTGGCGGACCGGAGAATGCCGCCCAGGAAAATGCGGCTGGCGGACCGGGAATGCCGCCCAGGAAAACGCGACTGGCGGACCGGGAATGCCGCCCCAGGAAAACGCGGCTGGCGGACCGGGAATGCCGCCCAGGAAAACGCGGCTGGCGGACCGGAGAATGCCGCACAGGAAAACGCGGCTGGCTGATCGGGAATGCCGCCCAGGAAAACGCGGCTGGCAGATCGGGAATGCCGCCCAGGAAAACGCGGCTGGCGGACCAGGAATGCCGCCCCAGGAAAACGCGGCTGGCGGACCGGAGAATGCCGCCCAGGAAAACGCGGCTGGCGGACCGGGAATGCCGCCCAGGAAAACGCGGCTGTCGGACAGGGAATGCCGCCCAGGAAAACACAGCTGGCGGACCGGAGAATGAGGCCCAGGAAAACGCGGCTGGCGGACCGGGAATGCCGCCAAGGAAAACGCGGCTGGCGGACCGGAGAATGCCACCCTGGAAAACGCGGCTGGCGGACCGGGAATGCCGCCCAGGAAAACGCGGCTGGCGGACCGGAGAATGCCGCCCAGGAAAACGCGACTGGCGGATCGGGAAGGCCGCCGAGGAAAACGCGGCTGGCGGACCGGGAATGCCGCCCAGGGAAACGCGGCGGGCGGACCGGAGAATGCTGCCCAGGAAAACACGGCTGGAGGATCGGGAAGGCCGTCCAGGAAAATGCGGCTGGTGGACCGGGAATGCCGCCCAGGAAAACGCGACTGGCGGACCGGGAATGCCGCCCCAGGAAAACGCGGCTGGCGGACCGGGAATGCCGCCCAGGAAAACGCGGCTGGCGGACCGGAGAATGCCGCCCAGGAAAACGCGGCTGGCTGATCGGGAATGCCGCCCAGGAAAACGCGGCTGGCAGACCGGGAATGCCGCCCAGGAAAACGCGGCTGGCGGACCGGGAATGCCGCCCCAGGAAAACGCGGCTGGCAGACCGGGAATGCCGCCCAGGAAAACGCGGCTGGCGGACCGGGAATGCCGCCCCAGGAAAACGCGGCTGGCGGACTGGAGAATGCCGCCCAGGAAAACGCGGCTGGCGGACCGGGAATGCCGCCCAGGAAAACGCGGCTGTCGGACCGGGAATGCCGCCCAGGAAAACACAGCTGGCGGACCGGAGAATGCCGCCCAGGAAAACGCGGCTGGCGGACCGGGAATGCCGCCCAGGAAAACGCGGCTGTCGGACCGGAGAATGCCGCCCAGGAAAACGCGGCTGGCGGACCGGGAATGCCGCCCAGGAAAACGCGGCTGGCGGACCGGAGAATGCCGCCCAGGAAAACGCGGCTGGCGGATCGGGAAGGCCGCCGAGGAAAACGCGGCTGGCGGACCGGGAATGCCGCCCAGGGAAACGCGGCTGGCGGACCGGAGAATGCCGCCCAGGAAAACACAGCTCGCGGACCGGTATTGCCGCCCAGGAAAACGTGGCTGGCGGACCGGGAATGCCGCCCAGGAAAACGCGGCTGGCAGACCGGAGAATGCTGCCCAGGAAAACGCGGCTGGCAGATCGGGAATGCCGCCCAGGAAAACGCGGCTGGCGGATCGGGAAGGCCGTCCAGGAAAACGCGGATGGCGGACCGGAGATTGCTGCCCATGTAAACGCGGCTGGCGGATCGGGAATGCCGCCCAGGAAAACGCAGCTGGCGGACCGGGAATGCCGCCCCAGGAAAACGCGGCTGGCAGACCGGGAATACCGCCCAGGAAAATGCGGCTGGCGGACCGGGAATGCCGCCCAGGAAAACGCGGCTGGCGGACCGGAGAATGCCGCCCAGGAAAACGCGGCTGGCGGATCGGGAAGGCCGCCGAGGAAAACGCGGCTGGCGGACCGGGAATGCCGCCCAGGGAAACGCGGCTGGCGGACCGGAGAATGCCGCCCAGGAAAACACAGCTGGCGGACCGGGAATGCCGCCCAGGAAAACGCGGCTGGCAGACCGGAGAATGCTGCCCAGGAAAACACAGCTGGCGGATCGGGAATGCCGCCCAGGAGAACGCGGCTGGCGGACCGGGCATGCCGTCCAGGAAAACGCGGCTTGCGGATCGGGAAGGCCGCCCAGGAAAAGGCGGCTGGCGGACCGGGAATGCCGCTCAGGGAAACGCGGCTGGCGGACTGGAGAATGCCGCCCAGGAAAATGCGGCTGGCGGACCGGGAATGTCGCCCAGGAAAACGCGACTGGCGGACCGGGAATGCCGCCCCAGGAAAACGCGGCTGGCGGACCGGAGAATGAGGCCCAGGAAAACGCGGCTGGCGGACCGGGAATGCCGCCGAGGAAAACGCGGCTGTTGGACCGGAGAATGCCACCCTGGAAAACGCGGCTGGCGGACCGGGAATGCCGCCCAGGAAAACGCGGCTGGCGGACCGGAGAATGCTGCCCAGGAAAACACAGCTGGCGAATCGGGAAGGCCGTCCAGGAAAATGCGGCTGGTGGACCGGGAATGCCGCCCAGGAAAACGCGACTGGCGGACCGGGAATGCCGCCCAAGGAAAACGCGGCTGGCGGACCGGGAATGCCGCCCAGGAAAACGCGGCTGGCGCACCGGAGAATGCCGCCCAGGAATACGCGGCTGGCTGATCGGGAATGCCGCCCAGGAAAACGCGGCTGGCAGACCGGGAATGCCGCCCAGGAAAACGCGGCTGGCGGACCGGGAATGCCGCCCCAGGAAAACGCGGCTGGCAGACCGGGAATGCCGCCCAGGAAAACGCGGCTGGCGGACCGGGAATGCCGCCCAGGAAAACGCAGCTGGCGGATCGGGAATGCCGCCGAGGAAAACGCGGCTGGCAGACCGGGAATGCCGCCGAGGAAAACGCGGCTGGCGGACCGGGAATGCCGCCCAGGAAAACACAGCTGGCGGATCGGGAATGCCGCCCAGGAGAACGCGGCTGGCGGACCGGGCATGCCGTCCAGGAAATCGCGGCTTGCGGATCGGGAAGGCCGCCCAGGAAAAGGCGGCTGGCGGACCGGGAATGCCGCCCAGGGAAACGCGGCTGGCGGACCGGAGAATGCCGCCCAGGAAAATGCGGCTGGCGGACCGGGAATGCCGCCCAGGAAAACGCGACTGGCGGACCGGGAATGCCGCCCCAGGAAAACGCGGCTGGCGGACCGGGAATGCCGCCCAGGAAAACGCGGCTGGCGGACCGGAGAATGCCGCACAGGAAAACGCGGCTGGCTGATCGGGAATGCCGCCCAGGAAAACGCGGCTGGCAGATCGGGAATGCCGCCCAGGAAAACGCGGCTGGCGGACCAGGAATGCCGCCCCAGGAAAACGCGGCTGGCGGACCGGAGAATGCCGCCCAGGAAAACGCGGCTGGCGGACCGGGAATGCCGCCCAGGAAAACGCGGCTGTCGGACAGGGAATGCCGCCCAGGAAAACACAGCTGGCGGACCGGAGAATGAGGCCCAGGAAAACGCGGCTGGCGGACCGGGAATGCCGCCCAGGAAAACGCGGCTGGCGGACCGGAGAATGCCGCCCAGGAAAACGCACTGGCGGATCGGGAAGGCCGGCCAGGAAAACGCAGCTGGCGGATCGGGAATGCCGCCGAGGAAAACGCGGCTGGCAGACCGGGAATGCCGCCGAGGAAAACGCGGCTGGCAGACCGGAGAATGCTGCCCAGGAAAACACGGCTGGCGAATCGGGAAGGCCGTCCAGGAAAATGCGGCTGGTGGACCGGGAATGCCGCCCAGGAAAACGCGACAGGCGGACCGGGAATGCCGCCCAAGGAAAACGCGGCTGGCGGACCGGGAATGCCGCCCAGGAAAACGCGGCTGGCGCACCGGAGAATGCCGCCCAGGAATACGCGGCTGGCTGATCGGGAATGCCGCCCAGGAAAACGCGGCTGGCAGACCGGGAATGCCGCCCAGGAAAACGCGGCTGGCGGACCGGGAATGCCGCCCCAGGAAAACGCGGCTGGCAGACCGGGAATGCCGCCTAGGAAAACGCGGCTGGCGGGCCGGGAATGCCGCCCAGGAAAACGCAGCTGGCGGATCGGGAATGCCGCCGAGGAAAACGCGGCTGGCAGACCGGGAATGCCGCCGAGGAAAACGCGGCTGGCGGACCGGGAATGCCGCCCAGGAAAACACAGCTGGCGGATCGGGAATGCCGCCCAGGAGAACGCGGCTGGCGGACCGGGCATGCCGTCCAGGAAATCGCGGCTTGCGGATCGGGAAGGCCGCCCAGGAAAAGGCGGCTGGCGGACCGGGAATGCCGCCTAGGGAAACGCGGCTGGCGGACCGGAGAATGCCGCCCAGGAAAATGCGGCTGGCGGACCGGGAATGCCGCCCAGGAAAACGCGACTGGCGGACCGGGAATGCCGCCCCAGGAAAACGCGGCTGGCGGACCGGGAATGCCGCCCAGGAAAACGCGGCTGGCGGACCGGAGAATGCCGCACAGGAAAACGCGGCTGGCTGATCGGGAATGCCGCCCAGGAAAACGCGGCTGGCAGATCGGGAATGCCGCCCAGGAAAACGCGGCTGGCGGACCAGGAATGCCGCCCCAGGAAAACGCGGCTGGCGGACCGGAGAATGCCGCCCAGGAAAACGCGGCTGGCGGACCGGGAATGCCGCCCAGGAAAACGCGGCTGTCGGACAGGGAATGCCGCCCAGGAAAACACAGCTGGCGGACCGGAGAATGAGGCCCAGGAAAACGCGGCTGGCGGACCGGGAATGCCGCCAAGGAAAACGCGGCTGGCGGACCGGAGAATGCCACCCTGGAAAACGCGGCTGGCGGACCGGGAATGCCGCCCAGGAAAACGCGGCTGGCGGACCGGAGAATGCCGCCCAGGAAAACGCGACTGGCGGATCGGGAAGGCCGCCGAGGAAAACGCGGCTGGCGGACCGGGAATGCCGCCCAGGGAAACGCGGCGGGCGGACCGGAGAATGCTGCCCAGGAAAACACGGCTGGAGGATCGGGAAGGCCGTCCAGGAAAATGCGGCTGGTGGACCGGGAATGCCGCCCAGGAAAACGCGACTGGCGGACCGGGAATGCCGCCCCAGGAAAACGCGGCTGGCGGACCGGGAATGCCGCCCAGGAAAACGCGGCTGGCGGACCGGAGAATGCCGCCCAGGAAAACGCGGCTGGCTGATCGGGAATGCCGCCCAGGAAAACGCGGCTGGCAGACCGGGAATGCCGCCCAGGAAAACGCGGCTGGCGGACCGGGAATGCCGCCCCAGGAAAACGCGGCTGGCAGACCGGGAATGCCGCCCAGGAAAACGCGGCTGGCGGACCGGGAATGCCGCCCCAGGAAAACGCGGCTGGCGGACTGGAGAATGCCGCCCAGGAAAACGCGGCTGGCGGACCGGGAATGCCGCCCAGGAAAACGCGGCTGTCGGACCGGGAATGCCGCCCAGGAAAACACAGCTGGCGGACCGGAGAATGCCGCCCAGGAAAACGCGGCTGGCGGACCGGGAATGCCGCCCAGGAAAACGCGGCTGTCGGACCGGAGAATGCCGCCCAGGAAAACGCGGCTGGCGGACCGGGAATGCCGCCCAGGAAAACGCGGCTGGCGGACCGGAGAATGCCGCCCAGGAAAACGCGGCTGGCGGATCGGGAAGGCCGCCGAGGAAAACGCGGCTGGCGGACCGGGAATGCCGCCCAGGGAAACGCGGCTGGCGGACCGGAGAATGCCGCCCAGGAAAACACAGCTCGCGGACCGGTATTGCCGCCCAGGAAAACGTGGCTGGCGGACCGGGAATGCCGCCCAGGAAAACGCGGCTGGCAGACCGGAGAATGCTGCCCAGGAAAACGCGGCTGGCAGATCGGGAATGCCGCCCAGGAAAACGCGGCTGGCGGATCGGGAAGGCCGTCCAGGAAAACGCGGATGGCGGACCGGAGATTGCTGCCCATGTAAACGCGGCTGGCGGATCGGGAATGCCGCCCAGGAAAACACAGCTGGCGGACCGGAGAATGCCGCCCAGGAAAACGCGGCTGGCGGACCGGGAATGCAGCCCAGGAAAACGCGGCTGGCGGAACGGGAATGCCGCCCAGGAAAACGCGGCTGGCAGATCGGGAATGCCGCCCAGTAAAACGCGGCTGGCGGACCGGGAATGCCGCCCCAGGAAAACGCGGCTGGCGGACCGGGAATGCCGCCCAGGAAAACGTGGCTGGCGGACCGGGAATGCCGCCCAGGAAAACGCGGCTGGCGGACCGGAGAATGCTGCCCAGGAAAATGCGGCTGGCGGACCGGAGAATGCTGCCCAGGAAAACGCGGCTGGCGGATCGGGAATGCCGCCCAGGAAAACACAGCTGGCGGACCGGAGAATGCCGCCCAGGAAAACGCGGCTGGCGGACCGGGAATGCCGCCCAGGAAAGCACAGCTGGCGGACCGGAGAATGCCGCCCAGGAAAACGCGGCTGGCGGACCGGGAATGCCGCCCAGGAAAACGCGGCTGGCGGACCGGGAATGCCGCCCCAGGAAAACACAGCTGGCGGACCGGAGAATGCCGCCCAGGAAAACGCGGCTGGCGGACCGGGAATGCCGCCCAGGAAAACGCGGCTGGCGGACCTGGAATGCCGCCCCAGGAAAACGCGGCTGGCGGACCGGGAATGCCGCCCAGGAAAACGTGGCTGGCGGACCGGGAATGCCGCCCAGGAAAACGCGGCTGGCGGACCGGAGAATGCCGCCCAGGAAAACGCGGCTGGCGGACCGGGATTGCCGCCCAGGAAAACGTGGCTGGCGGACCGGGAATGCCGCCCAGGAAAACGCGGCTGGCGGACCGGAGAATGCCGCCCAGGAAAACGCGGCTGTCGGACCGGGAATGCCGCCCCAGGAAAACGCGGCTGGCGAACGGAGAATGCCGCCAAGGAAAACGCGGCTGGCGGATCGGGAAGGCCGCCGAGGAAAACGCGGCTGGCGGACCGGGAATGCCGCCCAGGGAAACGCGGCTGGCGGACCGGAGAATGCCGCCCAGGAAAACACAGCTGGCGGACCGGTATTGCCGCCCAGGAAAACGTGGCTGGCGGACCGGGAATGCCGCCCAGGAAAACGCGGATGGCGGACCGGAGATTGCTGCCCATGTAAACGCGGCTGGCGGATCGGGAATGCCGCCCAGGAAAACACAGCTGGCGGACCGGAGAATGCCGCCCAGGAAAACGCGGCTGGCGGACCGGGAATGCAGCCCAGGAAAACGCGGCTGGCGGAACGGGAATGCCGCCCAGGAAAACGCGGCTGGCAGATCGGGAATGCCGCCCAGTAAAACGCGGCTGGCGGACCGGGAATGCCGCCCCAGGAAAACGCGGCTGGCGGACCGGGAATGCCGCCCAGGAAAACGTGGCTGGCGGACCGGGAATGCCGCCCAGGAAAACGCGGCTGGCGGACCGGAGAATGCTGCCCAGGAAAATGCGGCTGGCGGACCGGAGAATGCTGCCCAGGAAAACGCGGCTGGCGGATCGGGAATGCCGCCCAGGAAAACACAGCTGGCGGACCGGAGAATGCCGCCCAGGAAAACGCGGCTGGCGGACCGGGAATGCCGCCCAGGAAAGCACAGCTGGCGGACCGGAGAATGCCGCCCAGGAAAACACGGCTGGCGGACCGGGAATGCCGCCCAGGAAAACGCGGCTGGCGGACCGGGAATGCCGCCCCAGGAAAACACAGCTGGCGGACCGGAGAATGCCGCCCAGGAAAACGCGGCTGGCGGACCGGGAATGCCGCCCAGGAAAACGCGGCTGGCGGACCTGGAATGCCGCCCCAGGAAAACGCGGCTGGCGGACCGGGAATGCCGCCCAGGAAAACGTGGCTGGCGGACCGGGAATGCCGCCCAGGAAAACGCGGCTGGCGGACCGGAGAATGCCGCCCAGGAAAACGCGGCTGGCGGACCGGGATTGCCGCCCAGGAAAACGTGGCTGGCGGACCGGGAATGCCGCCCAGGAAAACGCGGCTGGCGGACCGGAGAATGCCGCCCAGGAAAACGCGGCTGTCGGACCGGGAATGCCGCCCCAGGAAAACGCGGCTGGCGAACGGAGAATGCCGCCAAGGAAAACGCGGCTGGCGGACCGGGAATCCCGCCGAGGGAAACGCGGCTGGCGGATCGGAGAATGCTGCCCAGGAAAACGCGGCTGGCGGATCGGGAATGCCGCCCAGTAAAACGCGGCTGGCGGACCGGGAATGTCGCACAGGAAAACGCGGCTGGCGGACCGGGAATGCAGCCCAGGAAAACGCGGCTGGCGGACCGGGAATGTCGCACAGGAAAACGCGGCTGGCAGATCGGGAATGCCGCCCAGGAAAACACAGCTGGCGGACCGGAGAATGCCGCCCAGGAAAACGCGGCTGGCAGACCGGGAATGCCGCCCAGGAAAACACAGCTAGCGGACCGGAGAATGCCGCCCAGGAAAACGCGGCTGGCGGACCGGGAATGCCGCCCAGGAAAACGTGGCTGGCGGACCGGGAATGCCGCCCAGGAAAACGCGGCTGGCGGACCGGAGAATGCTGCCCAGGAAAATGCGGCTGGCAGACCGGAGAATGCCGCCCAGGAAAACGCGGCTGGCTGATCGGGAATGCCGCCCAGGAAAACGCGGCTGTCGGACCGGGAATGCTGCCCCAGGAAAACGCGGCTGGCAGAACGGAGAATGCCGCCAAGGAAAACGCGGCTGGCGGACCGGGAATGCCGCCGAGGAAAACGCGGCTGGTGGACAGGAGAATGCCGCCCAGGAAAACGCGGCTGGCGGATCGGGAATGCCGCCCAGGAAAACGCGGCTGGCGGATCGGAGAATGCCGCCCAGGAAAACGCGGCTGGCGGACCGGGAATGCCGCCCAGGAAAACGCGGCTGGCGGACCAGAGAATGCCACCCAGGAGAACACGGCTGGCGGACCGGAGAATGCCGCCCAGGCAAATGCGGCTGGCGGATCGGGAATGCCGCCCAGGAAAACGCGGCTGGCGGATCGGAGAATGCCGCCCAGGAAAACGCGGCTGGCGGACCGGGAATGCCGCCCAGGAAAACGCGGCTGGCAGATCAGGAATGCGCCCAGGAAATCACGGCTGGCGGACCGGAGAATGCCGCCCAGGAAAACACGGCTGGCAGATCAGGAAGGCCGCCCAGGAAAACGCGGCTGGCGGACCGGGAATGCCGCCCAGGAAAACGCGGCTGGCGGATCGGGAAGGCCGCACAGGAAAACGCGGCTGGCGGATCGGAGAATGCCGCCCAGAAAAACGCGGCTGGCGGACCGGGAATGCCGCCCAGTAAAACGCGGCTGGCGGATCGGGAATGCCGCCCAGGAAAACGCGGCTGGCGGATCGGGAAGGCCGCCCAGTAAAACGCGGCTGGCGGATCGGGAATGCCGCCCAGGAAAACGCGGCTGGCGGATCGGGAAGGCCGCCCAGGAAAACGCGGCTGGCGGACCGGGAATGCCACCTGTGAAACGCGGCTGGCGGACCGGAGAATGCCGCCCAGGAAAACGCGGCTGGCGGACCGGGAATGCCGCCCAGGAAAACGCGGCTGGCGGACCGGGAATGCCGCCCAGGAAAAAGCGGCTGGCGGATCGGGAAGGCCGCCCAGGAAAACGCGGCTGGCGGACCGGGAATGCCACCCAGGAAAACTCGGCTGGCGGATCGGGAAGGCCGCACAGGAAAACGCGGCTGGCGGATCGGAGAATGCCGCCCAGGAAAACGCGGCTGGCGGACCGGGAATGCCGCACAGGAAAACGCGGCTGTCGGACCAGGAATGCGCCCAGGAAATCACGGCTGGTGGACCGGAGAATGCCGCCCAGGAAAACGCGGCTGGCGGACCGGGAATGCCGCCCAGGAAAACGCGGCTGGCGGACCGGGAATGCCGCCCAGGAAAACGCGGCTGGCGGACCGGGAATGCCGCCCAGGAAAACGCGGCTGGCGGACCGGGAATGCCGCCCAGGAAAACGTGGCTGGCGGATCGGAGAATGCCGCCCAGGAAAACGCGGCTGGCGGACCGGGAATGCCGCCCAGGAAAACGCGGCTGGCGGACCGGGAATGCTGCCCAGGAAAACGCGGCTGGCGGACCGGGAATGCCGCCCAGGAAAACGTGGATGGCGGACCGGGAATGCCGCCCAGGAAAACGCGGCTGGCGGACCGGGAATGCCGCCCAGAAAAACGCGGCTAGCGGATCGGAGAATGCCGCCCAGGAAAACGCGGCTGGCAGACCGGGAATGCCGCCCAGGAAAACGTGGCTGGCGGATCGGAGAATGCCGCCCAGGAAAACGCGGCTGGCGGACCGGGAATGCCGCCCAGGAAAACGCGGCTGGCGGACCGGGAATGCTGCCCAGGAAAACGCGGCTGGCGGACCGGGAATGCCGCCCAGGAAAACGTGGATGGCGGACCGGGAATGCCGCCCAGGAAAACGCGGCTGGCGGACCGGGAATGCCGCCCAGAAAAACGCGGCTAGCGGATCGGAGAATGCCGCCCAGGAAAACGCGGCTGGCGGACCGGGAATGCCGCCCAGGAATACGCGGCTGGCGGACTGAGAATGCCGCCCAGGAAAATGCGGCTGTCGGACCGGGAATGCCGCCCAGGAAAACGCGGCTGGCGGACCGGGAATGCCACCCAGGAAAACGCGGCTGGCAGACCGGGCATGCCGTCCAGGAAAACCCGGCTGGCTGATCGGGAATGCCGCCCAGGAAAACGCGGCTGGCGGACCGGGAATGCCGCCCAGGAAAACGCGGCTGGCAGACTGGAGAATGCCGCCCAGGAAAACGCGGCTGGCGGACCGGGAATGCCACCCAGGAAATGCGGCTGGCGGACCGGGAATGCCGCCCAGGAAAACGCGGCTGGTGGACCGGGGAATGCCGCCCAGGAAAACGCGGCTGGCGGACTGGAGAATGCCGCCCAGGAAAACGCGGCTGGCGGACTGGGAATGCCACCCAGGAAAACCCGGCTGGCTGATCGGGAATGCCGCCCAGGAAAACGCGGCTGGCGGAACTGGAATGCCGCCCAGGAAAACGCGGCTGGCGGACCAGGAATGCCACCCAGGAAAACGCGGCTGGCGGACCGGGAATGCCGCCCAGGAAAACGCGGCTGGTGGACCGGGGAATGCCGCCCAGGAAAACGCGGCTGGTGGACCGGGGAATGCCGCCCAGGAAAACGCGGCTGGCTGACCGGAGAATGCCGCCCAGGAAAACGCGGCTGGCGGACCGGGAATGCCGCCCAGGAAAACGCGGCTGGCGGACCGGGAATGCCGCCCAGGAAAACGCGGCTGGCGGACCGGGAATGCCTCCCAGGAAAACGCGGCTGTCGGACCGGGAATGCCTCCCAGGAAAACGCGGCTGGCGGATCGGAGAATGCCGCCCAGGAAAACGCAGCTGGCGGACCGGGAATGCTGCCCAGGAAAACGCGGCTGGCGGACCGGGGAATGCTGCCCACAGTGTTTTGGCCTCAAATGCTTTCTGTGGTAAAGATTTCCACAGGCCGACCACTCTCTAGGTGAGGAAATTTCTCCTCATCTCTGTCCGAAATGGTCCACCCTGAATCCTCGGGCTGCGACCCCTGGTTCTGGACACACCCATCATTGGTAACGTCTTCCCTGCATCTACCCTGTCCAGTCCTGTTACAATTTTATAGTCTCTGTGAGATCCCTCCTCATTCTTCTGAACTCCAGCAAGAACAATCTTAACCTAGTCAATCTCTCCTCATATGACAGTCCCGCCATCCCTGGAATCAGTCTGGTAAACCTTCGCTGCTCTCCCTCGAGAGCAAGAACATCCTTCCTCAGAGAAGGAGACCAAAACTGCCCACAATACTCCAGGTGTGGCCTCACCAAGGCCCTGTACAATTGCAGCAACACATCCCTGCTCCTGTACTTCGGTACATGTGACAATAAATCAATCAATCAAACCCAAGGCTGGAATCGAACCCGGGTCCTGTGAGGCAGCAGTGCTAAACACCCTGCCGCCCCCAGTAGAATGAAGTGTTTTATATCTCCGGTATTGGGACAGTAGCTGTGGTGGAGCTGCTGGGAGGAATGGGCGTGAGGTGGAAGAATAGATATTGTTTTGAGAATTTCAATGAAGCTGCTGGATAGGATTGCGAGAACGGGTTTCCAGGCTAGGGCCTCACAGACGAAACAGGGGAGGTAGGCCCAATGGGCAGAACAAATGACGATTAGCGGGATGAGGCTTCACGAATGTGGCAGGTGCTGCAGCCCTGGACGTTTAACAGGCGTAAGTGGCTTAGTAATGGATATTTCATGGACAGCGATTGGCTGATAAAAGTTTAACATTGGGCAAAGGAGGGAGAAGGCAAATAATGGAGCAGAATATTCAACACAACTTCGCATTATTCAGCAGCAGAATCAACACTTACTGTATTTTACAAACGTGATGAATCCCATGCCTATAATAAAGACATATATCACCACTGACAAGGCGATAGTTCCGGAAATGTGACTGGAAGGGAGCTGGCACAGGTGGACTGCGGGGAAAGAATATTGTCTGTGAAATTAGTGAAGAATTCATAGTACTTTTTGTGATGAAGCTTGCATAGTTATTACTGACACAAAGGAATATATTGGGGAAGATAAGCAATAAATTGTTCCATGGTTATGTTTATAGTGTGCCAGTTGGTCGGTACATACGTTACACACAGGTGTGCAGTGTGGGACTCTGACGATAACAGGAATGACCAGATAAAACACTCACTGTCAAAACACAATATCCTTTGTATGGTTCAAACTAAAAATGCAGATGTAACACCCCCGTGCGCTCAACGTTATTTCCGAACCACCAAAATAGGCGTGATTGGGGGTGTTGAAGAGCTAAACACCCATGGTCAACATTAATGACAACCGTCGAGAGGCCATGGTGGGTGGCACTGGTAGTACAGTGGTTAACACTGTTGCCAGGGACCCGGGTTCGATTCCCGGCTTGGCTCACTGTCTGTGCGGAGTCTGCACCTTCTCCCCCGTGTGTGCGTGGGTTTCCTCCGGGTGCTCCGGTTTCCCCCCACAGTCCAAAGACGTGCAGGTTAGGTGGATTGGTCAGGCTAATTTGCCCTGTAGGGTACAAACGTTGGGTGGGGTTGCTGGCTTGTGGGGATATGATGCAAGTGTGGGCTTGGGTTGGGTGCTCTTTCAGGGGCCGGTGTAAACTCGATGGGCCCAATGGCCTCCTTCGGCACTGTAAACTCTGCGATTCTATGGTCTTCTTATGTGGAGAGTTTGAGTAGTTTGGGCCTGTACACATTGAGGAGACTGAGAGGCGACCTTATTGAGACATATCAGATTCTCAGGGGGCTTGACAGGAGAGATGCCGAGGGGATGTTTCCCCTTGTGGGAGAGTCTAGGACCAGAGGGCAGAATCTCAGAGTGAGGGGGTTAGAGAGTACTCAGAGAGAGAATAAGGGAATACGCACAAGCTACTTGGAGTCGGAGGAGAGAAATCACATGGAAAGTCTTGCTGATTTTTATGGGATAGGCCAATTTCTGCCCTCTGCTCCTGTAATAACCCTCACAAGTCGCACGGGGATGACCCAATTGCTCTCCTTGTGGGGCTCGTGGGATGTGAGCTTCCCCCATTGAGGGGGCTCAGCAGCTGCCACCCATCAACCACAACAAAATAATTTTACAGGATGTGGTGTCGCTGGGTAGACCAGCATTTATTCCCCATCCCTAATTGCCCCTTGACAAGGTGGTGATGAGCTGCTGTCTTGAAGCCGCTGCAGTCCCCGAGGTCTAGGTACACCCACCGTGCTGTTAGGGAGGGAGCTCCAGGATTTGGCGACACTGAAGGAACGGCCAATATATTTCCCAGTCGGGTTGGGGAGTGACTTGGAGGGGAACCTCCAGGTGGGGGTGATCCCAGGTATCTGCTGCTCTTGTCCTTCTAGATGGTGGTGGCCGTGGGTCTGGAAGGTGCTGCCTGAGGAACCTCGGTGAGTTCCCGCAGTAAATCTTGTCGATGGTGCACACGGCTGACACCGTCCATCGGGGGGGGAGGGAGGGAATGTTTGTGGAAGGGACGCCAATCAAGCGGGGCTGCTTTGTCCGGGATGGTGTCGAGCTGCTTGAGTGTTGGAGCTGATCTCATCCAGGCAAGTGGAGAGTTTCCCATCACACTCCTGACTTGTGCCTTGTAGATGGTGGACAGGCTGTGGGGGGGGTCAGGAGGTGAGTTACTCTCCGCAGGATTCCCAGCCTCTGACCTGCTCTGGTGGCCACAGTATTAATGTGGCTGGGTCCAGTTCAGTTTCTGATCAATGGGAACCCCCAGGATATTAGGAAAAAAACCTCAATCGCCTTACACTTTACTATCTCAGCAATACTTACTGCTATATTGTGCATTACAAATCGGGATGACGGAAATGACCACAGCCAGAAATCCATACACCAGGAAAAAATTCCGATGGACTGTGGACGAACCAAATTTGAAGACAAATGATAGGACATGGGAAGAGAACAGATACACGAGCTGACCTTTGTCTACCACAGTTTACTCAGAAACTAGGAGCAGGAGGGACCATTGGCCCCTGTGGGCATGCTCCGCAAGAGAACATGATCATGGCTGATCCTCCATTCCAACGCCACCCCCTCCCCACCTCCTCGCGCTCTTCCCTTACCCCTTGACCACCTTTAGAGTTTAGAAATTGGCTCTTTAAACATATTCAGTGACTCGGACTCGGCAGCTTTGTGGGTCGAAGGTTTCACACGTTCATCGCACTCTGGGTGGGGCCGTTTCTCCTCAGCTCAGTCCCGTATCCTGAGAGTGTGATCCCCCTTATTCTAGACACCCCCTCCCTCACCCCCCACCCCCACCAGCTGAGGATACAACATCCCTGCATCCAGTCTGTATGGTCCTGGCTTCTTTTGACTTGGTATCGGAAGAATCCCAAATTCCTGTGGCGTTGACACTCTCTCACCATGCCAGGAGGGGAACATAAGAACATAAGAACTAGGAGCAGGAGTAGGCCATATGGCCCCTCAAGCCTGCTCCACCATTCAATGAGATCATGGCTGATCTTTTGTGGACTCAGCTCCACTTTCCGGCCCGAACACCATAACCCTTAATCCCTTTATTCTTCAAAAAACTATCTTTATCTTAAAAACATTTAATGAAGGAGCCTCAACTGCTTCACTGGGCAAGGAATTCCATAGATTCACAACCCTTTGGGTGAAGAAGTTCTTCCTAAACTCCGTCCTAAATCTACTTCCCCTTATTTTGAGGCTATGCCCCCTAGTTCTGCTTTCACCCGCCAGTGGAAACAACCTGCCCGCATCTATCCTATCTATTCCCTTCATAATTTTATATGTTTCTCTAAGATCCCCCCTCATCCTTCTAAATTCCAACGAGTACAGTCCCAGTCTACTCAACCTCTCCTCGTAATCCAACCCCTTCAGCTCTGCGATTAACCTAGTGAATCTCCTCTGCACACCCTCCAGTGCCAGTACGTCCTTTCTCAAGTAAGGAGACCAAAACTGAACACAATACTCCAGGTGTGGCCTCACTAACACCGTATACAATTGCAGCATAACCTCCTTAGTCTTAAACTCCATCCGTCTAACAATGAAGGACAAAATTCCATTTGCCTTCTTAATCACCTGTTGCACCTGTAAACCAACTTTTTGCGACTCATGCACTAGCACACCCAGGTCTCTCTGCACAGCAGCATGTTTCAATATTTTACCATTTAAATAATAATCCCTTTTGCTGTTATTCCTACCAAAATGGATAACCTCACATTTGTCAGCATTGTATTCCATCTGCCAGACCATAGCCCATTCACTTAGCCAATCCAAATCCCTCTGCAGGCTTCCAGTATCCTCTGCACTTTTTGCTTTACCACTCATCTTAGTGTCGTCTGCAAACTTGGACACATTGCCCTTGGTCCCCAACTCCAAATCATCTATGTAAATTGTGAACAGTTGTGGGCCCAACAGTGATCCCTGAGGGACACCACTAGCTACTGATTGCCAACCAGTGAAACACCCATTAATCCCCACTCTTTGCTTTCTATTAATTAACCAATCCTCTATCCATGCTACTACTTTCCCCTTAATGCCATGCATCTTTATCTTATGCAGCAACCTTTTGTGTGGCACCTTGTCAAAGGCTTTCTGGAAATCCAGATATACCACTTCCATTGGCTCCCCGTTATCTACCGCACTGGTAATGTCCTCAAAATATTCCACTAAATTAGTTAGGCACAACCTGCCCTTTATGAACCCATGCTGCGTCTGCCCAATGAGACAATTTCCATCCAGATGCCTCGCTATTTCTTCCTTGATGATAGATTCCAGCATCTTCCCTACTACCGAAGTTAAGCTCATTGGCCTATAATTACCCGCTTTCTGCCTACCTCATTTTTTAAACAGTGGTGTCACGTTTGCTAATTTCCAATCCGCCGGGACCACCCCAGAGTCTAGTGAATTTTGGTAAATTATCACTAGTGCATTTGCAATTTCCCTAGCCATCTCTTTTGGTACTCTGGGATGCATTCCATCAGGGCCAGGAGACTTGTATACCTTTAGCCCCATTAGCTTGCCCATCACTACCTCCTTAGTGATAACAATCATCTCAAGGTCCTCACCTGTCATAGCCTCATTTCCATCAGTCACTGGCATGTTATTTGTGTCTTCCACTGTGAAGACCGACCCAAAAAACCTGTTCAGTTCCTCAGCCATTTCCTCATCTCCCATTATTAAATCTCCCTTCTCATCCTCTAAAGGACCAATATTTACCTGAGCCACTCTTTTTTGTTTTATATGTTTGTAGAAACTTTTACTATCTGTTTTTATATTCTGAGCAAGTTTACTCTCATAATCTATGTTACTCTTTATAGCTTTTTTAGTAGCTTTCTGTTGCCCCCTAAAGTTTTCCCAGTCCTCTAGTCTCGCACTGATCTTTGCTACTTTGTATGTTTTTTCCTTCAATTTGATACTCTCCCTTATTTCCTTAGATATCCACGGTCGATTTTCCCTCATTCTACCGTCCTTCCTTTTTGTTGGTATAAACCTTTGCTGGGCACTGTGAAAAATCACTTGGAAGGTTCTCCACTGTTCCTCAACTGTTTCACCATAAAGTCTTTGCTCCCAGTCTTAGCTAGTTCTTCTCTCTTCCCATTGTATTCTCCTTTGTTTAAGCACAAAACACTAGTGTTTGATTTTACCTTCTCACCCTCCATCTGTATTTTAAATGCCACCATATTGTGATTGCTCCTTCCAAGAGGATCCCTAACTATGAGATCATGATTCAATCCTGTCTCATTACACAGGACCAGATCTAGGACCGCTTGTTCCCTCGTAGGTTCCATTACATACTGTTCTAGGAAACTATCGCGGATACATTCTATAAACTCCTCCTCAAGGCTGCCTTGACCGACCTGGTTAAACCAATCAACATGTAGATTAAAATCCCCCATGATAACTGCTGTACCATTTCTACATGCATCAGTTATCTCTTTGTTTATTGCCTGCCCCACCATAATGTTACTATTTGGTGGCCTATAGATTACTCCTATCAGTGACTTTTTCGCCTTACTATTCCTGATTTCCACCCAAATGGATTCAACCTTATCCTCCATCGCACCAATGTCATCCCTTACTGTTGTCCGGATGTCATCCTTAAATAACAGAGCTACACCACCTCCCTTACCATCCACTCTGTCCTTCCGAATAGTTTGATACCCTCGGATATTTAGCTCCCAGTCGTGACCATCCTTTAACCATGTTTCAGTCATGGCGACTGAATCATGACTTTAATCATGACTATGATTTAGTGGCCATGACTGAAACATGGTTAAAGGATGGTCACGCAACATTCCAACCAATGGCAGGCCCCCCTGCGCCCACCAAAAACCCAAGCCGGCTTTCCACCTCTGCAACTCCCTGGCTAACGGTGAATTCCACGACTCCATTTGCATTAATCCAAGTCAGGAACAAACCGCACCTTGAAAATCTTGGGTGTTGCTCTGGAACTCAGCCACACGGATCGTGAACACCTGAAAAGGGTGGTAGAAAAGGGCAAGGCCAGAGCAATCAATATGCGGATTCTCGCGGGCAGGATCTGCGGGATCCAGTGCACGCCCTCCTCATACAGCTCCCCACTGTAGGGGGCGGACACACCTCACACTGTCCTCAGCACAGCCCAAGTGAACAAAGATTGGGACTGGAATCGGCGGCTGTACAATGGCTCCCAGTCCTGATATCCCAGCGCCGGACATGGGCAGCAAGGAAAAGTGTTGATAGGGTTTGACCACGTTTGGGCTGCGATAACCCCCCGAAGGGCGTGAGCAATCACTCATTGACCTCCGTGTGGAGCTCGTGAAGTACGGATTCCCATGGTAACGGGCTGGGAGTTTCCGTTAGACCCGTACTGGGAGTTCCCGTTAGTCCCGGTTTGGGAGTTCCCGTTAGTCCCAGGCTGAGAGTTCCCGTTAGTCCCGGGCTGGGAGTTCCCGTTAGTCCCGGGCTGGGAGTTCCCGTTAGTCCCGGGCTGGGAGTTCCTGTTAGTCCCGGGCTGGAAGTTCCCGTTAGTCCCGGGCTGGGAGTTCTCATTAGTCCCGGGCTGCGAGTTCCCGTTAGTCCCGGGCTGGCAGTTCCTGTTAGTCCCGGACTGAGAGTTCCCGTTAGTCCCGGGCTGGGAGTTCCTGTTAGTCCCGGGCTGGGAGTTCCCCTTAGTCCCGGGCTGGGAGTTCCCGTTAGTCCCGGGCTGGGAGTTCCCGTTAGTCCCGGGCTGGGAGTTCCTGTTAGTCCCGGGCTGGAAGTTCCCGTTAGTCCCGGGCTGGGAGTTCTCATTAGTCCCGGGCTGCGAGTTCCCGTTAGTCCCGGGCTGGCAGTTCCTGTTAGTCCCGGACTGAGAGTTCCCGTTAGTCCCGGGCTGGGAGTTCCTGTTAGTCCCGGGCTGGGAGTTCCTGGTAGTCCTGGACTGGGAGTTCCTGTTAGTCCCGGACTGGGAGTTCCCGTTCCCGGACTGGGAGTTCCCGTTCGCGGGCTGGGTGTTCCTGTTAGTCCCGGACTGGGAGTTCCCGTTAGTCCCGGACTGGGAGTTCCTGGTAGTCCTGGGCTGGGAGTTCCTGTTAGTCCGGGGCTGGGAGTTCCTGTTAGTCCCGAACTGGGAGTTCCTGTTAGTCGCGGACTGGGAGTTCCTGTTAGTCCCGGGCTGGGAGGTCCCGTTAGTCCCGGGCTGGGAGTTCCCGTTAGCCCCGGATTTGGAGTTCCCGTTAGTCCCGGACTGGGAGTTCCCGTTAGTCCCGGATATGGAGTTCCCGTTAGTCCCGGGCTGGGAGTTCCCGTTAGTCCCGGGCTGGGAGTTCCCGTTAGTCACGGACTGGGAGTTCCTGTTAGTCCCGGACTGGGAGTTCCTGTTAGTCCCGGGCTGGGAGTTCCTGTTAGTCCCGGGCTGGGAGTTCCTGGTAGTCCTGGACTGGGAGTTCCTGTTAGTCCCGGACTGGGAGTTCCCGTTCCCGGACTGGGAGTTCCCGTTCGCGGGCTGGGTGTTCCTGTTAGACCCGGACTGGGAGTTCCCGTTAGTCCCGGACTGGGAGTTCCTGGTAGTCCTGGGCTGGGAGTTCCTGTTAGTCCTGAACTGGGAGTTCCTGTTAGTCGCGGACTGGGAGTTCCCGTTAGTCCCGGACTGGGAGTTCCTGTTAGTCCCGGGCTGGGAGGTCCCGTTAGTCCCGGACTGGGAGTTCCTGTTAGTCCCGGACTGGGAGTTCCCGTTAGTCCCGGACTGGGAGTTCCTGTTAGTCCCGGGCTGGGAGTTCCCGTTAGTCCCGGACTGGGAGTTCCTGGTAGTCCTGGGCTGGGAGTTCCTGTTAGTCCGGGGCTGGGAGTTCCTGTTAGTCCCGAACTGGGAGTTCCTGTTAGTCGCGGACTGGGAGTTCCCGTTAGTCCTGGGCTGGGAGTTCCTGTTAGTCCCGGGCTGGGAGGTCCCGTTAGTCCCGGGTTGGGAGTTCCCGTTAGTCCCGGGCTGGGAGTTCCCGTTAGTCCCGGACTGGGAGTTCCCGTTAGTCCCGGGCTGGGAGTTCCCGTTAGTCACGGTCTGGGAGTTCCCGTTAGCCCCAGGCTGGGAGTTCCTGTTAGTCCCGGACTGGGAGTTCCATTTAGACCCGGACTGGGAGTTCCTGGTAGTCCGGGGCTGGGAGTTCCTGTTAGTCCCGAACTGGGAGTTCCTGTTAGTCCGGGGCTGGGAGTTCCTGTTAGTCCGGGGCTGGGAGTCCCTGTTAGTCCCGAACTGGGAGTTCCTGTTAGTCCGGGGCTGGGAGTTCCTGTTAGTCTCGGGCTGGGAGTTCCTGTTAGTCCCGAACTGGGAGTTCCTGTTAGTCCCGGACTGCGAGGTCCCGTTAGTCCCGGGTTGGGAGTTCCCGTTAGTCCCGGGCTGGGAGTTCCCGTCAGTCCCGGGCTGGGAGTTCCCGTTAGTCCCGGATTTGGAGTTCCCGTTAGTCCCGGACTGGGAGTTCCCGTTAGTCCCGGGCTGGGAGTTCCCGTTAGTCCCGGGCTGGGAGTTCCCGTTAGTCCCGGGCTGGGAGTTCCCGTTAGCCCCGGGCTGGGAGTTCCTGTTAGTCCCGGGCTGGGAGTTCCCGTTAGTCACGGTCTGGGAGTTCCCGTTAGCCCCGGGCTGGGAGTTCCCGTTAGTCACGGTCTGGGAGTTCCCGTTAGCCCCGGGCTGGGAGTTCCTGTTAGCCCCGGGCTGGGAGTTCCTGTTAGTCCCGGGCTGGGGGTTCCCGTTAGTCCCGGACTGGGAGTTCCTGGTAGTCCTGGGCTGGGAGTTCCTGTTAGTCCGGGGCTGGGAGTCCCTGTTAGTCCCGAACTGGGAGTTCCTGTTAGTCCCTGGCTGGGAGTCCTGTTAGTCCCGGACTGGGAGTTCCCGTTAGTCCCGGGCTGGGAGTTCCAGTTAGTCCCGGGCTGGGAGTTCCCGTTAGTCCCGGATTTGGAGCTCCCGTTAGTCCCGGACTGGGAGTTCCCGTTAGTCCCGGGCTGGGAGTTCCCGTTAGTCACGGTCTGGGAGTTCCCGATAGCCCCGGGCTGGGAGTTCCTGTTAGTACCGGGCTGGGAGCTCCTGTTAGTCCCGGGTTGGGAGCTCCTGTTAGTCCCAGGCTGGGAGTTTCCGATAGTCCCGGGCTGGGAGTTCCTGTTAGTCCCGGGCTGGGAGTTCCCGTTAGTCCTGGACTGGGAGTTCCTGTTAGTCCCGGGCTGGGAGTTCCCGTTAGTCCCGGACTGGGAGTTCCTGGTAGTCCTGGGCTGGGAGTTCCTGTTAGTCCGGGGCTGGGAGTCCCTGTTAGTCCCGAACTGGGAGTTCCTGTTAGTCGCGGACTGGGAGTTCCTGTTAGTCCCGGGCTGGGAGGTCCCGCTAGTCCCGGGTTGGGAGTTCCCGTTAGTCCCGGGCTGGGAGTTCCAGTTAGTCCCGGGCTGGGAGTTCCCGTTAGTCCCGGATTTGGAGTTCCCGTTAGTCCCGGACTGGGAGTTCCCGTTAGTCCCGGGCTGGGAGTTCCCGTTAGCCACGGTCTGGGAGTTCCCGATAGCCCCGGGCTGGGAGTTCCTGTTAGTCCCGGGCTGGGAGTTCCTGTTAGTCCCGGGCTGGGAGTTCCTGTTAGTCCCAGGCTGGGAGTTTCCGATAGTCCCGGGCTGGGAGTTCCTGTTAGTCCCGGGCTGGGAGTTCCCGTTAGTCCTGGACGGGGAGTTCCGGTTAGACCCGGACTGGGAGATCCTGTTAGTCCCGGGCTGGGAGTTCCTGTTCCCGGATTGGGAGTTCCCGTTAGTCCCGGGCTGGGAGTTCCTGTTAGTCCCGGACTGGGAGTTCCTGTTAGTCCCGGTCTGGGAGTTCCTGTTAGTCGCGGTCTGGGAGTTCCTGTTAGTCCTTGGCTGGGAGTTCCCGTTCCCGGACTGGGAGTTCCTGTTAGTCCCGGACTGGGAGTTCCCGTTAGTCCCGGACTGGGAGTTCCCGTTAGTGCCGGGCTGGAAGTTCCTGTTAGTCCCGGACTGGGAGTTCCCATTAGTCCCGGGCTGGGAGTTTCTGTTAGTCCCGGACAGGGTGTTCCCGTTAGTCCCGGACTGGGAGTTCCCGTTAGTGCCGGGCTGGAAGTTCCTGTTAGTCCCGGGCTGGGAGTTCCTGTTAGTCCCGGGCTGGGAGTTCCTGTTAGTCCCGGGCTGGGAGTTCCCGTTAGTCCCGGGCTGGCAGTTCCTGTTAGTCCCGGGCTGGGAGTTCCTGTTAGTCCCGGGCTGGGAGTTCCCGTTTGTCCCGGGCTGGGAGTTCCCGTTCCCGGACTGGGAGTTCCCGTTAGTGCCGGGCTGGGAGTTTCCGTTAGTCCCGGACTGGGAGTTCCCGTTAGTCCCGGGCTGGGAGTTCCTGTTAGTCCCGGGCTGGGAGTTCCCGTTTGTCCCGGGCTGGGAGTTCCCGTTCCCGGACTGGGAGTTCCCGTTAGTGCCGGGCTGGGAGTTTCCGTTAGTCCCGGACTGGGAGTTCCCGTTAGTCCCGGGCTGGAAGTTCCTGTTAGTCCCGGGCTGGGAGTTTCTGTTAGTCCCGAACTGGGAGTTCCTGTTAGTCCCGGGCTGGGAGTTCCCGTTAGTCCCGGGCTGGGAGTTCCTGTTAGTCCCGGACTGGGAGTTCCCGTTAGTCCCGGGCTGGGAGTTCCTGTTAGTCCCGGGCTGGGAGTTTCCGATAGTCCCGGGCTGGGAGTTCCTGTTAGTCCCGGGCTGGGAGTTTCCGATAGTCCCGGGCTGGGAGTTCCTGTTAGTCCCGGGCTGGGAGTTCCTGTTAGTCCCGGGCTGGGAGTTTCCGATAGTCCCGGGCTGGGAGTTCCTGTTAGTCCCGGGCTGGGAGTTTTTGTTAGTCCCGGGCTGGGAGTTCCCGTTAGTCCCGGGCTGGGAGTTCCCGTTTGTCCCGGGCTGGGAGTTCCCGTTCCCGGACTGGGAGTTCCCGTTAGTGCCGGGCTGGGATTTTCCGTTAATCCCGGGCTGGGAGTTCCTGTTAGTCCCGGGCTGGGAGTTTCCGTTAGTCCCGGACTGGGAGTTCCTGTTAGTCCCGGACTGGGAGTTCCCGTTAGTCCCGGGCTGGGAGTTCCCGTTAGTCCCGGGCTGGGAGTTCCTGGTTAGTCCCGGGCTGGGAGTTCCTGTTAGTCCCGGGCTGGGAGTTCCCGTTAGTCCCGGGCTGGGAGTTCCCGTTTGTCCCGGGCTGGGAGTTCCTGGTTAGTCCCGGGTTGGGAGTTCCTGTTAGTCCCGGGCTGGGAGTTGCTGTTTATCCCGGGCTGGGAGTTCCCGTTTGTCCCGGGCTGGGAGTTCCTGGTTAGTCCCGGGCTGGGAGTTCCTGTTAGTCCCGGGCTGGGAGTTCCTATTAGTCCCGGGCTGGGAGTTCCCGTTTGTCCCGGGCTGGGAGATCCCGTTAGTCCCGGGCTGGGAGTCCCAGTTTGTGCCGGACTGGGAGTTTCCGATAGTCCCGGGCTGGGAGTTCCTGTTAGTCCCGGGCTGGGAGTTCTCGTTAGCCCCGGGCTGGGAGTTCCTGTTAGTCCCGGGCTGGGAGATCCCGTTAGTCCCGGGTTGGGAGTTCCTGTTAGTCCCGGGCTGGGAGTTCCTGTTAGTCCCGGGCTGGGAGTTCCTGTTAGTCCCGGGCTGGGAGTTCCCGTTAGTCCCGGGTTGGGAGTTCCTGTTTGTCCCGGGCTGCGAGTTCCTGTTAGTCCCGGGCTGGGAGTTTCCGATAGTCCCGGGCTGGGAGTTCCTGTTAGTCCCGGGCTGGGAGATCCCGTTTGTGCCGGGCTGGGAGTTCCTGTTAGTCCCGGGCTGGGAGTTCCCGTTAGTCCCGGGTTGGGAGTTCCCGTTAGTCCCGGGCTGGGAGTTCCTGTTAGTCCCGGGCTGGGAGTTCCCGTTAGTCCCGGGCTGGGAGTTCCTGTTCGTCCCGGGCTGGGAGTTCCCGTTAGTCCCGGGCTGGGAGTTCCCGTTAGTCCCGGACTGGGAGCTTCCGTTAGTCCCGGGCTGGGAGTTCCTGTTAGTCCCGGGCTGGCAGTTCCCGTTAGTCCTGGTTTGGAGTTTCTGTTCGTCCCGGACTGGGAGTTCCTGTTAGTCCCGGACTGGGTGTTCCCAGACTGGGAGTTCCCGTTAGTCCCGGACTGGGAGTTCCCAGACTGGGAGTTCCCGTTAGTCCCGGGCTGGGAGTTCCCGTTAGTCCCGGGCTGGGAGTTCCCGTTCCCGGGCTGGGAGTTTCCGTTAGTCCCGGACTGGGAGTTCCCGTTCCCGGACTGGGAGTTCCCATTAGTCCCAGGCTGGGAGTTCCTGTTAGTCCTGGACTGGGAGTTCCTGTTAGTCCCGGACTGGGAGTTCCGGTTAGTCACGGACTGGGAGTTCCTGTTAGTCCCGGGCTGGGAGTTCCCGTTCCCATTTTGGGAGTTCCCGTTAGTCCCGGGCTGGGAGTTCCTGTTAGTCCCGGACTGGGAGGTCCTGTTAGTCCCGGACTGGGAGTTCCGGTTAGTCCTGAACTGGGAGTTCCTGTTAGTCCCGGGCTGGGAGTTCCCGTTCCCGGACTGGGAGTTCCTGTTAGTCCCGGGCTGGGAGTTCCTGTTAGTCCGGGACTGGGAGTTCCCGTTCCCGGACTGGGAGTTCCCGTTAGTGCCGGGCTGGGAGTTTCTGTTAGTCCCGGACTGGGAGTTCCCGTTCCCGGACTGGGACTTCCCGTTAGTCCCGGGCTGGGAGTTCCTGTTAGTCCCGGACTGGGAGTTCCCGTTCCCGGACTGGGAGTTCCCGTTAGTGCCGGGCTGGGTGTTCCTGTTTGACCCGGACTGGGAGTTCCCGTTCCCGGACTGGGAGTTCCCGTTAGTCCCGGGCTGGGAGTTTCTGTTAGTACCGGGCTGGGAGATCCTGTTAGACCCGGGCTCGGAGTTCCTGTTAGTCCCGGGCTGGCAGTTCCGGTTAGTCCCGAACTGGGAGTTCCCGTTAGTCCCGGGCTGGGAGTTCCTGTTAGTCCCGGGCTTGGAGTTCCCATTAGTCCCGGGCTGGCAGTTCCGGTTAGTCCCGAACTGGGAGTTCCCATTCGTCCTGGACTGGGAGTTCCTGTTAGTCCCGGGCTGGGAGTTCCCGTTAGTCCCGGGCTGGCAGTTCCGGTTAGTCCCGAACTGGGAGTTCCCATTAGTCCTGGACTGGGAGTTCCCGTTAGTCCCGGACTGGGAGATCCCGTTAGTCCCGGGCTGGGAGCTCCCGTTCGTCCTGGGCTAGGTGTTGCTGTTAGTCCCGGGCTGGGAGTTGATGTTAGTCCCGGGCTGGGAGTTCCTGTTAGTCCCGGGCTGGGAGTTCCCGTTAGTCCCGGGTTGGGAGTTCCTGTTAGTCCCGGGCTGGGAGTTCTCGTTAGTCCCTGACTGGGAGTTCCGGTTAGTCACGGTCTGGGAGTTCCTGTTAGTCCCGGGCTGGGAGTTCCCGTTAGTCCCGGGTGGGGAGTTCCTGTTTGTCCCGGGCTGGGAGTTCCTGTTAGTCCCGGGCTGGGAGTTTCCGATAGTCTCGGGCTGGGAGTTCCTGTTAGTCCCGGGCTGGGAGATCCCGTTTGTGCCGGGCTGGGAGTTCCTGTTAGTCCCGGGCTGGGAGTTCCCGTTAGTCCCGGGTTGGGAGTTCCCGTTAGTCCCGGGCTGGGAGTTCCTGTTAGTCCCGGGCTGGGAGTTCCCGTTAGTCCCGGGCTGGGAGTTCCTGTTAGTCCCGGGCTGGGAGTTCCCGTTAGTCCCGGGCTGGGAGTTCCCGTTCCCGGACTGGGAGTTCCTGTTAGTCCCGGGCTGGGAGTTCCTGTTAGTCCCGGACTGGGAGTTCCCGTTCCCGGACTGGGAGTTCCCGTTAGTGCCGGGCTGGGAGTTTCTGTTAGTCCCGGACCGGGAGTTCCCGTTCCCGGACTGGGACTTCCCGTTAGTCCCGGGCTGGGATTCCTGTTAGTCCCGGACTGGGAGTTCCCGTTTCCGGACTGGGAGTTCCCGTTAGTGCCCGGCTGGGTGTTCCTGTTTGTCCCGGACTGGGAGTTCCCGTTCCCGGACTGGGAGTTCCCGTTAGTCCCGGGCTGGGAGTTCCTGTTAGTCCCGGGCTGGGAGATCCTGTTAGACCCGGGCTCGGAGTTCCTGTTAGTCCCGGGCTGGCAGTTCCGGTTAGTCCCGAACTGGGAGTTCCCGTTAGTCCCGGGCTGGGAGTTCCTGTTAGTCCCGGGCTTGGAGTTCCCGTTAGTCCCGGGCTGGCAGTTCCGGTTAGTCCCGAACTGGGAGTTCCCATTAGTCCTGGACTGGGAGTTCCTGTTAGTCCCGGGCTGGGAGTTCCCGTTAGTCCCGGGCTGGCAGTTCCGGTTAGTCCCGAACTGGGAGTTCCCATTAGTCCTGGACTGGGAGTTCCCGTTAGTCCCGGACTGGGAGATCCCGTTAGTCCCGGGCTGGGAGCTCCCGTTAGTCCCGGGCTGGGAGTTCCTGTTAGTCCCGGGCTGGGAGTTCCCGTTAGTCCCGGGTTGGGAGTTCCTGTTAGTCCCGGGCTGGGAGTTCTCGTTAGTCCCGGACTGGGAGTTCCGGTTAGTCACGGTCTGGGAGTTCCTGTTAGTCCCGGGCTGGGAGTTCCCGTTAGTCCCGGGTTGGGAGTTCCTGTTTGTCACGGGCTGGGAGTTCCCGTTCCCGGACTGGGAGTTCCCGTTAGTCCCGGGCTGGGAGTTTCTGTTAGTCCCGGGCTGGGAGATCCTGTTAGACCCGGGCTCGGAGTTCCTGTTAGTCCCGGGCTGGCAGTTCCGGTTAGTCCCGAACTGGGAGTTCCCGTTACTCCCGGGCTGGGAGTTCCCGTTTCCGGACTGGGAGTTCCCGTTAGTCCCGGGCTCGGAGTTCCCGTTAGTCCCGGGCTGGCAGTTCCTGTGAGTCCCGAACTGGGAGTTCCCGTTAGTCCCGGGCTGGGAGTTCCCGTTAGCCCCGGGCTGGGAGTTCCTGTTAGCCCCGGGCTGGGAGTTCCCGTTAGTCACGGTCTGGGAGTTCCCGTTAGCCCCGGGCTGGGAGTTCCTGTTAGCCCCGGGCTGGGAGTTCCTGTTAGTCCCGGGCTGGGGGTTCCCGTTAGTCCCGGACTGGGAGTTCCTGGTAGTCCTGGGCTGGGAGTTCCTGTTAGTCCGGGGCTGGGAGTCCCTGTTAGTCCCGAACTGGGAGTTCCTGTTAGTCCCTGGCTGGGAGTCCTGTTAGTCCCGGACTGGGAGTTCCCGTTAGTCCCGGGCTGGGAGTTCCAGTTAGTCCCGGGCTGGGAGTTCCCGTTAGTCCCGGATTTGGAGCTCCCGTTAGTCCCGGACTGGGAGTTCCCGTTAGTCCCGGGCTGGGAGTTCCCGTTAGTCACGGTCTGGGAGTTCCCGATAGCCCCGGGCTGGGAGTTCCTGTTAGTACCGGGCTGGGAGCTCCTGTTAGTCCCGGGTTGGGAGCTCCTGTTAGTCCCAGGCTGGGAGTTTCCGATAGTCCCGGGCTGGGAGTTCCTGTTAGTCCCGGGCTGGGAGTTCCCGTTAGTCCTGGACTGGGAGTTCCTGTTAGTCCCGGGCTGGGAGTTCCCGTTAGTCCCGGACTGGGAGTTCCTGGTAGTCCTGGGCTGGGAGTTCCTGCTAGTCCGGGGCTGGGAGTCCCTGTTAGTCCCGAACTGGGAGTTCCTGTTAGTCGCGGACTGGGAGTTCCTGTTAGTCCCGGGCTGGGAGGTCCCGCTAGTCCCGGGTTGGGAGTTCCCGTTAGTCCCGGGCTGGGAGTTCCAGTTAGTCCCGGGCTGGGAGTTCCCGTTAGTCCCGGATTTGGAGTTCCCGTTAGTCCCGGACTGGGAGTTCCCGTTAGTCCCGGGCTGGGAGTTCCCGTTAGCCACGGTCTGGGAGTTCCCGATAGCCCCGGGCTGGGAGTTCCTGTTAGTCCCGGGCTGGGAGTTCCTGTTAGTCCCGGGCTGGGAGTTCCTGTTAGTCCCAGGCTGGGAGTTTCCGATAGTCCCGGGCTGGGAGTTCCTGTTAGTCCCGGGCTGGGAGTTCCCGTTAGTCCTGGACGGGGAGTTCCGGTTAGACCCGGACTGGGAGATCCTGTTAGTCCCGGGCTGGGAGTTCCTGTTCCCGGATTGGGAGTTCCCGTTAGTCCCGGGCTGGGAGTTCCTGTTAGTCCCGGACTGGGAGTTCCTGTTAGTCCCGGTCTGGGAGTTCCTGTTAGTCGCGGTCTGGGAGTTCCTGTTAGTCCTTGGCTGGGAGTTCCCGTTCCCGGACTGGGAGTTCCTGTTAGTCCCGGACTGGGAGTTCCCGTTAGTCCCGGGCTGGGAGTTCCCGTTAGTGCCGGGCTGGAAGTTCCTGTTAGTCCCGGACTGGGAGTTCCCATTAGTCCCGGGCTGGGAGTTTCTGTTAGTCCCGGACAGGGTGTTCCCGTTAGTCCCGGACTGGGAGTTCCCGTTAGTGCCGGGCTGGAAGTTCCTGTTAGTCCCGGGCTGGGAGTTCCTGTTAGTCCCGGGCTGGGAGTTCCTGTTAGTCCCGGGCTGGGAGTTCCCGTTAGTCCCGGGCTGGCAGTTCCTGTTAGTCCCGGGCTGGGAGTTCCTGTTAGTCCCGGGCTGGGAGTTCCCGTTTGTCCCGGGCTGGGAGTTCCCGTTCCCGGACTGGGAGTTCCCGTTAGTGCCGGGCTGGGAGTTTCCGTTAGTCCCGGACTGGGAGTTCCCGTTAGTCCCGGGCTGGGAGTTCCTGTTAGTCCCGGGCTGGGAGTTCCCGTTTGTCCCGGGCTGGGAGTTCCCGTTCCCGGACTGGGAGTTCCCGTTAGTGCCGGGCTGGGAGTTTCCGTTAGTCCCGGACTGGGAGTTCCCGTTAGTCCCGGGCTGGAAGTTCCTGTTAGTCCCGGGCTGGGAGTTTCTGTTAGTCCCGAACTGGGAGTTCCTGTTAGTCCCGGGCTGGGAGTTCCCGTTAGTCCCGGGCTGGGAGTTCCTGTTAGTCCCGGACTGGGAGTTCCCGTTAGTCCCGGGCTGGGAGTTCCTGTTAGTCCCGGGCTGGGAGTTTCCGATAGTCCCGGGCTGGGAGTTCCTGTTAGTCCCGGGCTGGGAGTTTCCGATAGTCCCGGGCTGGGAGTTCCTGTTAGTCCCGGGCTGGGAGTTCCTGTTAGTCCCGGGCTGGGAGTTTCCGATAGTCCCGGGCTGGGAGTTCCTGTTAGTCCCGGGCTGGGAGTTTTTGTTAGTCCCGGGCTGGGAGTTCCCGTTAGTCCCGGGCTGGGAGTTCCCGTTTGTCCCGGGCTGGGAGTTCCCGTTCCCGGACTGGGAGTTCCCGTTAGTGCCGGGCTGGGATTTTCCGTTAATCCCGGGCTGGGAGTTCCTGTTAGTCCCGGGCTGGGAGTTTCCGTTAGTCCCGGACTGGGAGTTCCTGTTAGTCCCGGACTGGGAGTTCCCGTTAGTCCCGGGCTGGGAGTTCCCGTTAGTCCCGGGCTGGGAGTTCCTGGTTAGTCCCGGGCTGGGAGTTCCTGTTAGTCCCGGGCTGGGAGTTCCCGTTAGTCCCGGGCTGGGAGTTCCCGTTTGTCCCGGGCTGGGAGTTCCTGGTTAGTCCCGGGTTGGGAGTTCCTGTTAGTCCCGGGCTGGGAGTTGCTGTTTATCCCGGGCTGGGAGTTCCCGTTTGTCCCGGGCTGGGAGTTCCTGGTTAGTCCCGGGCTGGGAGTTCCTGTTAGTCCCGGGCTGGGAGTTCCTATTAGTCCCGGGCTGGGAGTTCCCGTTTGTCCCGGGCTGGGAGATCCCGTTAGTCCCGGGCTGGGAGTCCCAGTTTGTGCCGGACTGGGAGTTTCCGATAGTCCCGGGCTGGGAGTTCCTGTTAGTCCCGGGCTGGGAGTTCTCGTTAGCCCCGGGCTGGGAGTTCCTGTTAGTCCCGGGCTGGGAGATCCCGTTAGTCCCGGGTTGGGAGTTCCTGTTAGTCCCGGGCTGGGAGTTCCTGTTAGTCCCGGGCTGGGAGTTCCTGTTAGTCCCGGGCTGGGAGTTCCCGTTAGTCCCGGGTTGGGAGTTCCTGTTTGTCCCGGGCTGCGAGTTCCTGTTAGTCCCGGGCTGGGAGTTTCCGATAGTCCCGGGCTGGGAGTTCCTGTTAGTCCCGGGCTGGGAGATCCCGTTTGTGCCGGGCTGGGAGTTCCTGTTAGTCCCGGGCTGGGAGTTCCCGTTAGTCCCGGGTTGGGAGTTCCCGTTAGTCCCGGGCTGGGAGTTCCTGTTAGTCCCGGGCTGGGAGTTCCCGTTAGTCCCGGGCTGGGAGTTCCTGTTCGTCCCGGGCTGGGAGTTCCCGTTAGTCCCGGGCTGGGAGTTCCCGTTAGTCCCGGACTGGGAGCTTCCGTTAGTCCCGGGCTGGGAGTTCCTGTTAGTCCCGGGCTGGCAGTTCCCGTTAGTCCTGGTTTGGAGTTTCTGTTCGTCCCGGACTGGGAGTTCCTGTTAGTCCCGGACTGGGTGTTCCCAGACTGGGAGTTCCCGTTAGTCCCGGACTGGGAGTTCCCAGACTGGGAGTTCCCGTTAGTCCCGGGCTGGGAGTTCCCGTTAGTCCCGGGCTGGGAGTTCCCGTTCCCGGGCTGGGAGTTTCCGTTAGTCCCGGACTGGGAGTTCCCGTTCCCGGACTGGGAGTTCCCATTAGTCCCAGGCTGGGAGTTCCTGTTAGTCCTGGACTGGGAGTTCCTGTTAGTCCCGGACTGGGAGTTCCGGTTAGTCACGGACTGGGAGTTCCTGTTAGTCCCGGGCTGGGAGTTCCCGTTCCCATTTTGGGAGTTCCCGTTAGTCCCGGGCTGGGAGTTCCTGTTAGTCCCGGACTGGGAGGTCCTGTTAGTCCCGGACTGGGAGTTCCGGTTAGTCCTGAACTGGGAGTTCCTGTTAGTCCCGGGCTGGGAGTTCCCGTTCCCGGACTGGGAGTTCCTGTTAGTCCCGGGCTGGGAGTTCCTGTTAGTCCGGGACTGGGAGTTCCCGTTCCCGGACTGGGAGTTCCCGTTAGTGCCGGGCTGGGAGTTTCTGTTAGTCCCGGACTGGGAGTTCCCGTTCCCGGACTGGGACTTCCCGTTAGTCCCGGGCTGGGAGTTCCTGTTAGTCCCGGACTGGGAGTTCCCGTTCCCGGACTGGGAGTTCCCGTTAGTGCCGGGCTGGGTGTTCCTGTTTGACCCGGACTGGGAGTTCCCGTTCCCGGACTGGGAGTTCCCGTTAGTCCCGGGCTGGGAGTTTCTGTTAGTACCGGGCTGGGAGATCCTGTTAGACCCGGGCTCGGAGTTCCTGTTAGTCCCGGGCTGGCAGTTCCGGTTAGTCCCGAACTGGGAGTTCCCGTTAGTCCCGGGCTGGGAGTTCCTGTTAGTCCCGGGCTTGGAGTTCCCATTAGTCCCGGGCTGGCAGTTCCGGTTAGTCCCGAACTGGGAGTTCCCATTCGTCCTGGACTGGGAGTTCCTGTTAGTCCCGGGCTGGGAGTTCCCGTTAGTCCCGGGCTGGCAGTTCCGGTTAGTCCCGAACTGGGAGTTCCCATTAGTCCTGGACTGGGAGTTCCCGTTAGTCCCGGACTGGGAGATCCCGTTAGTCCCGGGCTGGGAGCTCCCGTTCGTCCTGGGCTAGGTGTTGCTGTTAGTCCCGGGCTGGGAGTTGATGTTAGTCCCGGGCTGGGAGTTCCTGTTAGTCCCGGGCTGGGAGTTCCCGTTAGTCCCGGGTTGGGAGTTCCTGTTAGTCCCGGGCTGGGAGTTCTCGTTAGTCCCTGACTGGGAGTTCCGGTTAGTCACGGTCTGGGAGTTCCTGTTAGTCCCGGGCTGGGAGTTCCCGTTAGTCCCGGGTTGGGAGTTCCTGTTTGTCCCGGGCTGGGAGTTCCTGTTAGTCCCGGGCTGGGAGTTTCCGATAGTCTCGGGCTGGGAGTTCCTGTTAGTCCCGGGCTGGGAGATCCCGTTTGTGCCGGGCTGGGAGTTCCTGTTAGTCCCGGGCTGGGAGTTCCCGTTAGTCCCGGGTTGGGAGTTCCCGTTAGTCCCGGGCTGGGAGTTCCTGTTAGTCCCGGGCTGGGAGTTCCCGTTAGTCCCGGGCTGGGAGTTCCTGTTAGTCCCGGGCTGGGAGTTCCCGTTAGTCCCGGGCTGGGAGTTCCCGTTCCCGGACTGGGAGTTCCTGTTAGTCCCGGGCTGGGAGTTCCTGTTAGTCCCGGACTGGGAGTTCCCGTTCCCGGACTGGGAGTTCCCGTTAGTGCCGGGCTGGGAGTTTCTGTTAGTCCCGGACCGGGAGTTCCCGTTCCCGGACTGGGACTTCCCGTTAGTCCCGGGCTGGGATTCCTGTTAGTCCCGGACTGGGAGTTCCCGTTTCCGGACTGGGAGTTCCCGTTAGTGCCCGGCTGGGTGTTCCTGTTTGTCCCGGACTGGGAGTTCCCGTTCCCGGACTGGGAGTTCCCGTTAGTCCCGGGCTGGGAGTTCCTGTTAGTCCCGGGCTGGGAGATCCTGTTAGACCCGGGCTCGGAGTTCCTGTTAGTCCCGGGCTGGCAGTTCCGGTTAGTCCCGAACTGGGAGTTCCCGTTAGTCCCGGGCTGGGAGTTCCTGTTAGTCCCGGGCTTGGAGTTCCCGTTAGTCCCGGGCTGGCAGTTCCGGTTAGTCCCGAACTGGGAGTTCCCATTAGTCCTGGACTGGGAGTTCCTGTTAGTCCCGGGCTGGGAGTTCCCGTTAGTCCCGGGCTGGCAGTTCCGGTTAGTCCCGAACTGGGAGTTCCCATTAGTCCTGGACTGGGAGTTCCCGTTAGTCCCGGACTGGGAGATCCCGTTAGTCCCGGGCTGGGAACTCCCGTTAGTCCCGGGCTGGGAGTTCCTGTTAGTCCCGGGCTGGGAGTTCCCGTTAGTCCCGGGTTGGGAGTTCCTGTTAGTCCCGGGCTGGGAGTTCTCGTTAGTCCCGGACTGGGAGTTCCGGTTAGTCACGGTCTGGGAGTTCCTGTTAGTCCCGGGCTGGGAGTTCCCGTTAGTCCCGGGTTGGGAGTTCCTGTTTGTCACGGGCTGGGAGTTCCTGTTAGTCCCGTGCTGGGAGTTTCCGATAGTCCCGGGCTGGGAGTTCCTGTTAGTCCCGGGCTGGGAGATCCCGTTTGTGCCGGGCTGGGAGTTCCTGTTAGTCCCGGGCTGGGAGTTCCCGTTAGTCCCGGGTTGGGAGATCCCGTTAGTCCCGGGATGGGAGTTCCTGTTAGTCCCGGGCTGGGAGTTCCCGTTAGTCCCGGGCTGGGGGTTCCCGTTAGTTCCGGACTGGGAGCTTCCGTTAGTCCCGGGCTGGGAGTTCCTGTTAGTCCCGGGCTGGCAGTTCCCGTTAGTCCTGGTTGGGAGTTTCTGTTCGTCCCGGACTGGGAGTTCCTGTTAGTCCCGGACTGGGAGTTCCCAGACTGGGAGTTCCCGTTAGTCCCGGGCTGGGAGTTCCCGTTAGTCCCGGGCTGGGAGTTCCCGTTCCCGGGCTGGGAGTTTCCGTTAGTCCCGGACTGGGAGTTCCCGTTCCCGGACTGGGAGTTCCCATTAGTCCCAGGCTGGGAGTTCCTGTTAGTCCTGGACTGGGAGTTCCTGTTAGTCCCGGACTGGGAGTTCCGGTTAGTCACGGACTGGGAGTTCCTGTTAGTCCCGGGCTGGGAGTTCCCGTTCCCATTTTGGGAGTTCCCGTTAGTCCCGGGCTGGGAGTTCCTGTTAGTCCCGAACTGGGAGTTCCTGTTAGTCCCGGACTGGGAGTTCTGGTTAGTCCCGAACTGGGAGTTCCTGTTAGTCCCGGGCTGGGAGTTCCCGTTCCCGGACTGGGAGTTCCTGTTAGTCCCGAACTGGGAGTTCCCGTTCCCGGACTGGGAGTTGCCGTTAGTGCCGGGCTGGGAGATTCTGTTAGTCCCGGACTGGGAGTTCCCGTTCACGGACTGGGACTTCCCGTTAGTCCCGGGCTGGGAGTTCCTGTTAGTCCCGGACTGGGAGTTCCCGTTCCCGGACTGGGAGTTCCCGTTAGTGCCGGGCTGGGTGTTCCTGTTAGTCCCGGACTGGGAGTTCCCGTTCCCGGACTGGGAGTTCCCGTTAGTCCCGGGCTGGGAGTTTCTGTTAGTCCCGGGCTGGGAGATCCTGTTAGACCCGGGCTCGGAGTTCCTGTTAGTCCCGGGCTGGGAGTTCCCGTTCCCGGACTGGGAGTTCCCGTTAGTCCCGGGCTGGGAGTTTCTGTTAGTCCCGGGCTGGGAGATCCTGTTAGACCCGGGCTCGGAGTTCCTGTTAGTCCCGGGCTGGCAGTTCCGGTTAGTCCCGAACTGGGAGTTCCCGTTAGTCCCGGGCTGGGAGTTCCCGTTTCCGGACTGGGAGTTCCCGTTAGTCCCGGGCTCGGAGTTCCCGTTAGTCCCGGGCTGGCAGTTCCTGTGAGTCCCGAACTGGGAGTTCCCGTTAGTCCCGGGCTGGGAGTTCCCGTTAGTCCCGGGCTCAGAGTTCCCGTTAGTCCCGGGCTGGCAGTTCCGGTTAGTCCCGAACTGGGAGTTCCCATTACTCCTTGACTGGGAGTTCCTGTTAGTCCCGGGCTGGGAGTTCCCGTTATTCCCGGACTGGGAGTTCCCGTTAGTCCCGGGCTGGGAGTTGCTGTTAGTCCCGGGCTGGGAGTTCCCGTTAGTCCCGGGCTGGGAGTTGCTGTTAGTCCCGGACTGGGAGTTCCCATTACTCCTTGACTGGGAGTTCCTGTTAGTCCCGGGCTGGGAGTTCCCGTTATTCCCGGACTGGGAGTTCCCGTTAGTCCCGGGCTGGGAGTTGCTGTTAGTCCCGAACTGGGAGTTCCCATTACTCCTTGACTGGGAGTTCCTGTTAGTCCCGGGCTGGGAGTTCCCGTTATTCCCGGACTGGGAGTTCCCGTTAGTCCCGGGCTGGGAGTTGCTGTTAGTCCCGGGCTGGGAGTTCCCGTTAGTCCCGGGCTGGGAGTTGCTGTTAGTCCCGGACTGGGAGTTCCCGTTAGTCCCGGGCTGGGAGTTCCCGTTATTCCCGGACTGGGAGTTCCCGTTAGTCCCGGGCTGGGAGTTGCTGTTAGTCCCGGGCTGGGAGTTGCTGTTAGTCCCGGGCTGGGAGTTGCTGTTAGTCCCGGGCTGGGAGTTGCTGTTAGTCCCTGGCTGGGAGTTGCTGTTAATCCCGGGCTGGGAGTTCCTGTTAGTCCCGGGCTGGGTGTTCCTGTTCGTCCAGGGCTGGGAGTTCCCATGGTAACGGGCAGGGAGTTCCTGTTATTTCCACTGCCTCCCCATCATCGAGTCCTGTAGCTTTCCAGGACAGAAAGAGACCGTTCGGAGCATCGTGTCTACACCAGCGATCTATTTGAATCCCATTTTCCAGAACTTGATCCGTAGCCTTGTACGCTACGTTTCAATTTCTCATCTAAATGCTTCTTAAATGTTGAGAGGGTTCCGGCCTCCACCCCCTCTCAGGCAGCGAGTCCCAGATTCAGAGCCCGGGACTAACAGGAACTCCCAGCCCGGGACTAACAGGAACTCCCAGCCCGGGACTAACGGGAACTCCCAGTTCGGGACTAACAGCAACTCCCAGCCCGGGACTAACAGGAACTCCCAGCCCGGGACTAACGGGAACTCCCAGCCCGGGACTAACAGGAACTCCCAGCCCGGGACTAACAGGAACTCCCAGCCCGGGACTAACAGGAACTCCCAGTTCGGGACTAACAGCAACTCCCAGCCCGGGACTAACAGGAACTCCCAGCCCGGGACTAACGGGAACTCCCAGTCCGAGAACGGGAACTCCCAGTTCGGGACTAACGGGAACTCCCAGCCCAGGACTAACGGGAACTCCGAGCCCAGGACTAACAGGAACTCCCAGCCCGGGACTAACAGGAACTCCCAGCCTGGGACTAACAGGAACTCCCAGCCTGGGACTAACAGAAACTCCCAGTCCGGGACTAACAGAAACTCCCAGCCCGGGACTAACGGGAACTCCCAGTCCGAGAACGGGAACTCCCAGCCCGGGACTAACGAGTCCCAGATTCACAACACCCCCTGGGTGAAAAGGCTTTCCCCCAAAACCCCTCCAAATCTCCCGGCCCTGACCGTAAACCTCTGCTCCCTGGTTATTGACCCCTTTGCTAAAGGGAAAGGTTCCTCCCTATCCACCCTATCTGTGTCTCTCAGAATTCTCTCCACCTCGATCAGGTCCCGCCTCAGCCTTCTCTGCTCCGAGGAAAACAGCCCCGGCCTAACCCGCCTCTCTTCACAGCTGGAACGCTCCGGCCGAGGCAGCATCCTGGTGAATGCCGTGAGAAAGCAATCTCCAACTTGTCCATTGTCCCCCAGCCTCCTGTCGTGGATATTTTAGCCGGATTCCTTGCCGGCGCTATCAGCAGAACGCAAATACGATCGCACCTTTTCAAACCGGTCCCTACTCGCATCCGTAATTTCAGCCGATTGCAAACTGGTCAAATTCTGGCCTCCTGGAGGATCCGTCCTCCTGGCTGGTATCTCAGCGTTGGGAAGCTCCAGACTGACTTACGAGTTGGGGAGGAGACAGAATTTTGTGAAAGTAAAATTGCCAACAAAATCTGACTGTTCCAACGTACCTTTCTTAATCAAAAATGATCTTTTGAGTTGAGATTCAGGTTGCAGGTAAAGGAAGAGCATGTAGACGATCATTGCTGCGATGAAGGTAAATCCAATTCCTTCGATAACTTTGTAAACGATTGGGTAAACTGGAAGAGGGCGGAATGAGGAGTGGGTGAAATGAAAACGGTATTGGGAACGCTGTGGAACAGAAAATGAACGACTGCTTGTCAGGGCCTCATCATTGACCCGAAGCCTCGACCTGTCTCAGAGTCAGAGGTTTGTGGGTTCAAGGCCCAACCTGGGACTTGAGCACCTAATCTAGGGAGACGCCTCAGGGCGACACTGCCTGGAACCGCACTCATTTGGGATGAGCTGCTGTTAAAGTGGAGGGACGTTGACCATCCGGTGATACTGTCTGATACTCCTGACCAACGTTTATATCTCAACTCACACCGCCCACAGATTGCATGTTTGCGATTTCTGGCAACATTTAATGATAATAATCTTTATTAGTGTCACAAGTAGGCTTACATTAACGCTGCAATGAAGTTACTGTGAAAAGCCCCGAGTCGCCACATTCCGGCGCCTGTTCAGGTACACAGAGGGAGAATTCAGAATGTCCAATTCACCTAACATCACGTCTTTCAGGACGTGTGGGAGGAAACCGGAGCGCCCGGAGGAAACCCACGCAGACACGGGGAGAACGTGCAGACTCCGCACAGACAGTGACCCAAGCCGGGAATCGAACCTGGGATCCTGGCACTGTGAAGCATCAGTTCTAACCACCTGACTACATAACAACGGTATTGACACTACAATAGTAATAGTTGCCCATTGGCTTTAGTGCATGTTGGCGAGGTGAGAGGTGACCTGCTCTGTTAGCGTCATTACACAGACATTTATATTCAGCTGCAAACATAGCACATTTCCCACTGTCTGCTTTTTCTCTTGAGGTCTACACGATATTTCTCGCAGTAATTAATGTGCAATTAGTTGATAAATGCACTGTGTGCTGTGACCGCTAAGTACAAAAGGTGGGTGGGTATCTTATTTGGATCCATGCGGAGTTCGATAACTATTAACCGGCACGGGACAAATGGTGTGGAGATGATTGTTTTCCCCTTGCTCCTCGGGCGATACGAGCTCCCCCGCTAGGGGCGGGGTAACTTATGTGTAAAAGGTGGGCCAGTGTTGAACGGACCGACGAGAGAGAGTACGCGGTGAGAGTGACCTCCTTCTGCACTGTAGGGATTCCATGATACCGAGGGATATGGGGATAGTGTGGGGAAGACAGCTTGATAGCAGAAAACCAGCTATGATCTAGTTTTTAAAATTCAGTTACAGGACGTGGGCATCATTTATTGCCCATCCTTAATTGCCCTTGGTGAGGGCAGTTAAGAGTCAACCGGGTTGCTGTGGGTCTCGAGATGGGCGGGTGGCACGGTAGCACAGCGGTTAGCACTGATGCTTCACAGCGCCAGGGTTCCAGGTTCGATTCCCGGCTTGGGTCACTGTCTGTGCGGAGTCTGCACGTTCTCCCCGTGTCTGCGTGGGTTTCCTCCGGGAGCTCTGGTTTCCTCCCACAAGTCCCGAAAGACGTGCTGTTGGGTGAATTGGACATTCTGAATTCTCCCTCTGTGACCCGAACAGGCGCCGGAATGTGGCGACGAGGGGATTTTCACAGTAACCTCATTGCAGTGTTAATGTAAGCCTCCTTGTGACAATAATAAAGATGATTATTATTAAATGTAGGCCAGACCAAGTGAAAACAGCAGATCTCCTTCCCTAAAGAACATTAGTGAACCAGATGAGTTTTAACAATAATTGGTTCATGGTCATCATTCTTTGAAACAAATTCAAATTCCACCATCTGCAATGGTGGGATGCGAACCAGGGTCCCCAGAGCTGGGCCTCTGGATTACTAGTCCAGTGACAATGCCACTATGCCACCACCTCCTCAGAGTAAGCTCATGGGGCCGGAAGGCCGATACCTACTCCTGTTCCTTTGCTCCTAAACCAGAGTGTGATGCGGAGAACGTGGCTTCTGCTGAAGGAAGCTTTTGGTTATGCTGGTACACTGAGGGAAATGTAATTGCCATTAAGACCGAACAATGTAATAAATAAGACCGTAGAATAGAAACCATAGAATTCTTACAGTGCAGAAGGAGGCCATTCGGCCCATCGGGTCTGCACTGACCCTCTGAAAGAGCACCGTACCTACCCCGCCTGAGCCTCGTAACCCCACCTGTCTTACACACTTTTGGACACTAAGGGACAATTTATCACGGCCAATCCACCTAACCTGCACATCCCTGGACACTAAGGGACAATTTATCACGGCCAATCCACCTAACCTGTACATCCCTGGACACTAAGGGACAATTTATCACGGCCAATCCACCTAACCTGTACATCCCTGGACACTAAGGGACAATTTATCACGGCCAATCCACCTAACCTGTACATCCCTGGACACTAAGGGACAATTTATCACGGCCAATCCACCTAACCTGCACATCCCTGGTCACTAAGGGACAATTTAACACGACAAATCCACCTAACCTGCACATCCCTGGACACTAAGGGACAATTTATCATGGTCAATCCACCTAACCTGTACATCCTTGGACACTAAGGGGTAATTTATCACGGTCAATCCACCTAACCTGTACATCCTTGGACACTAAGGGGTAATTTATCACGGCCAGTCCACCTAACCTGCACATCCCTGGACACTAAGGGACAATTTATCACGGCCAATCCACCTAACCTGTACATCCCTGGACACTAAGGGACAATTTAACATGGCCAGTCCACCTAACCTGTACATCCCTGGACACTAAGGGACAATTTATCACGGTCAATCCACCTAACCTGTACATCCTTGGACACTAAGGGGTAATTTATCACGGTCAATCCACCTAACCTGTACATCCTTGGACACTAAGGGGTAATTTATCACGGCCAGTCCACCTAACCTGCACATCCCTGGACACTAAGGGACAATTTATCACGGCCAATCCACCTAACCTGTACATCCCTGGACACTAAGGGACAATTTAACATGGCCAGTCCACCTAACCTGTACATCCCTGGACACTAAGGGACAATTTATCACGGTCAATCCACCTAACCTGTACATCCTTGGACACTAAGGGGTAATTTATCACGGCCAGTCCACCTAACCTGCACATCCCTGGACACTAAGGGACAATTTATCACGGCCAATCCACCTAACCTGTACATCCCTGGACACTAAGGGACAATTTAACACGGCCAGTCCACCTAACCTGTACATCCCTGGACACTAAGGGACAATTTATCACGGCCAATCCACCTAACCTGTACATCCCTGGACACTAAGGGACAATTTAACACGGCCAATCCACCTAACCTGCACATCCCTGGACACTAAGGGACAATTTAACACGGCCAATCCACCTAACCTGCACATCCCTGGACACTAAGGGACAATTTAACACGGCCAGTCCACCTAACCTGCACATCCCTGGACACTAAGGGACAATTTATCACGGCCAATCCACCTAACCTGTACATCCCTGGACACTAAGGGACAATTTAACACGGCCAATCCACCTAACCTGTACATCCCTGGACACTAAGGGACAATTTATCACGGCCAATCCACCTAACCTGTACATCCCTGGACACTAAGGGACAATTTATCACGGCCAATCCACCTAACCTGTACACCCCTGGACACTAAGGGACAATTTATCACGGCCAATCCACCTAACCTGTACATCTCTAGACACTAAGGGACAATTTATCACGGCCAATCCACCTAACCTGTACATCCCTGGACACTAAGGGACAGTTTATCACGGCCAATCCACCTAACCTGTACATCCCTGGACACTAAAGGACAATTTATCACGGCCAATCCACCTAACCTGCACATCCCTGGACACTAAGGGGTAATTTATCACGGCCAATCCACCTAACCTGCACATCCCTGGACACTAAGGGACAATTTATCACGGCCTATCCACCTAACCTGTACATCCCTGGACACTAAGGGACAATTTAACACGGTCAATCCACCTAACCTGTACATCCCTGGACACTAAGGGACAATTTATCACGGCCAATCCACCTAACCTGTACATCCCTGGACACTAAGGGGTAATTTATCACGGCCAATCCACCTAACCTGTACATCCCTGGACACTAAGGGACAATTTATCACGGCCTATCCACCTAACCTGTACACACCGGGACACTAAGGGACAATTTAACACGGCCAATCCACCTAACCTGCACATCCCTGGACACTAAGGGACAATTTAACACGGCCAATCCACCGAACCTGCACATCCCTGGACACTAAGGGACAATTTATCACGGCCAATCCACCTAACCTGTACATCTCTGGACACTAAGGGGCAATTTATCACGGCCAATCCACCTAACCTGTACACCCCTGGACACTAAGGGACAATTTATCATGGCCAATCCACCTAACCTGTACATCCCTGGACACTAAGGGGCAATTTATCACAGCCAATCCACCTAACCTGTACATCCCTGGACACTAAGGTACAATTTATCACGGCCTATCCACCTAACCTGTACACACCGGGACACTAAGGGACAATTTATCACGGCCAATCCACCTAACCTGTACATCCCTGGACACTAAGGGACAATTTAACACGGCCAATCCACCTAACCTGTACATCCCTGGACACTAAGGGACAATTTATCACGGCCTATCCACCTAACCTGTACATCCCTGGACACTAAGGGACAATTTATCGCGGCCTATCCACCTAACCTGTACACACCGGGACACTAAGGGACAATTTATCACGGCCAATCCACCTAACCTGCACATCCCTGGACACTAAGGGACAATTTACATTGACAGTCCTCTCACAGTTACTGGAGGACAACAGGAAGGTGGGTTGCCGGGTCTGTGCTCTCTTCCAGTCTTTCCATGTTTTGTCCGGTGAATGGTGTACAAACGTCACTGATACATGAATTTAAACACAAACAACTTGCACACTCACCTGGATCAAGTAGACACAACAGGGATGCAACCAGCACGGAGATAAAGGCGATCAATTGCGAGAAGACAAAAGCAGCAGTCAGCTGCACGTGTCTCTTGTGAACTGGAAACACAAAGAAATGGAGGATCATTTCACAGAGTCTGGGTCAGCTCAAGGTTCTGCTCAATACTGCAAAGTGCACCACCTCGTGATATAACGGGATGACACAGGGAGTATCTTTTCCTTTACCTCTGTAGGTCGCCAGGGCGAAAAAGAGAATGAAAATTGCTGCAGCGTAGGATGTTGTTGAGCTAACTATAGCGATGGTCGATGACACAAGAGTAAACTCATGGAGCAACATCATTCCTGAAACAGGAAACTGAGATCAAACTATCCGTATACAAATCACGGAAATCTACTTCGCAGCCCAGTGTAACGTGAAGGCAGCAGACTTTATTCCCCACTCCAACCTCTCCCTTGTCGCCTCTCATTCATTTATTTTGTTACAGACATAGGAAATAGGAGCAATTGAGAGGCCATTCAGCCCCTCAAGCTTGCTTCCCCATTCAATCAGATCTTGGCTGATCTGAGTGTAACCACAACCCCACATTGATGCCGACCCCCACATAACCTTTCTCACCCCCCCCGCCCCCCCCCCCCCCACCCCCCGGGGAGGGGGGGGAGAGGGGGGGTGTCACGTGATATGACCGCGGGAGCAGCTGCATCTTTGTTAGCTCTGATTCTACTTGCTTATTAATCCTTTATTTTATCCTAAGGCACATCCCATAATGACTTATTTTTGGGGTATGTGTCTTGTACTACGTCCCTGCAAGATTCCGGCTGGATTTCAGCAATGAGGGGCTGAGTTAAATCAGAGAATCCTCGTTTGATTGAGGTGGTCAGAGGCGGCTGGGGCGCGGCCTAGCACGCAGTGAGCGTGCCCACGCCTCAGCGATGTTGTCCACATCGGGACGATGGGCCTAGCGCGCAGTGAGCGTGCCCACGCCTCAGCGATGTTGTCCACATCGGGACGATGGGCCTAGCACGCAGTGAGCGTGTCCACGCCTCAGCGATGTTGTCCACATCGGGACGATGGGCCTAGCACGCAGTGAGCGTGCCCACGCCTCAGCGATGTCCACATAGGGACGATGGGCCTAGCGCGCAGTGAGCATGCCCACGCCTCAGCGATGTCCACATCGGGACGATGGGCCTAGCACGCAGTGAGCGTGCCCACGCCTCAGCGAAGTCCACATCGGGACGATAGGCCTAGCACGCAGTGAGCGTTCTCACGCCTCAGCGATGTTGTCCACATCGGGACGATGGGCCTAGCGCGCAGTGAGCGTGTCCACGCCTCAGCGATGTTGTCCACATCGGGACGATGGGCCTAGCACACAGTGAGCGTGCCCACGCCTCAGCGATGTCCACATCGGGACGATGGGCCTAGCACGCAGTGAGCGTGTCCACGCCGCAGCGATGTTGTCCACATCGGGACGATGGGCCTAGCGCGCAGTGAGCGTGTCCACGCCGCAGCGATGTTGTCCACATCGGGACGATGGGCCTAGCACGCAGTGAGCGTGCCCACGCCGCAGCGATGTTGTCCACATAGGGACGATGGGCCTAGCACGCAGTGAGCGTGTCCACGCCGCAGCGATGTTGTCCACATCGGGACGATGGGCCTAGCACGCAGTGAGCGTGCCCACGCCTCAGCGATGTTGTCCACATCGGAACGATGTGCCTAGCACGCAGTGAGCGTGCTCACGCCTCAGCGATGTCCACATCGGGACGATGGGCCTAGCGCGCAGTGAGCGTGCCCACGCCTCAGCGATGTTGTCCACATCGGGACGATGGGCCTAGCACGCAGTGAGCGTGCTCACGCCTCAGCGATGTCCACATCGGGACGATGGGCCTAGCACGCAGTGAGCGTGCCCACGCCTCAGCGATGTTGTCCACATCGGGACGATGGGCCTAGCGTGCAGTGAGCGTGCTCACGCCTCAGCGATGTTGTCCACATCGGGACGATGGGCCTAGCACGCAGTGAGCGTGCCCACGCCTCAGCGATGTTTTCCACATAGGGACGATGGGCCTAGCGCGCAGTGAGCGTGTCCACGCCTCAGCGATGTTGTCCACATAGGGACGATGGGCCTAGCGCGCTGTGAGCGTGTCCACGCCGCAGCGATGTTGTCCACATCGGGACGATGGGCCTAGCGCGCAGTGAGCGTGCCCACGCCTCAGCGATGTTGTCCACATCGGGACGATGGGCCTAGCGCGCAGTGAGCGTGCCCACGCCGCAGCGATGTTGTCCACATCGGGACGATGGGCCTAGCGCGCAGTGAGCCTGCCCACGCCTCAGCGATGTTGTCCACATCGGGACGATGGGCCTAGCACGCAGTGAGCGTGCCCACGCCGCAGCGATGTTGTCCACATCGGGACGATGGGCCTAGCACGCAGTGAGCGTGCCCACGCCTCAGCGATGTTGTCCACATCGGGACGATGGGCCTAGCACGCAGTGAGCGTGCTCACGCCTCAGCGATGTCCACATCGGGACGATGGGCCTAGCGCGCAGTGAGCGTGCCCACGCCTCAGCGATGTTGTCCACATCGGGACGATGGGCCTAGCACGCAGTGTGCGTGCTCACGCCTCAGCGATGTCCACATCGGGACGATGGGCCTAGCACGCAGTGAGCGTGTCCACGCCTCAGCGATGTTGTCCACATCGGGACGATGGGCCTAGCGTGCAGTGAGCGTGCCCACGCCGCAGCGATGTTGTCCACATAGGGACGATGGGCCTAGCGCGCAGTGAGCGTGCCCACGCCGCTGCGATGTTGTCCACATAGGGACGATGGGCCTAGCACGCAGTGAGTCTGCCCACGCCTCAGCGATGACCACATCGGGACGATGGGCCTAGCGCGCAGTGAGCGTGCCCACGCCTCAGCGATGTCCACATCGGGACGATGGGCCTAGCGCGCAGTGAGCGTGTCCACGCCTCAGCGATGTTGTCCACATCGGGACGATGGGCCTAGCACGCAGTGAGCGTGCCCACGCCGCAGCGATGTTGTCCACATCGGGACGATGGGCCTCGCACGCAGTGAGCGTGCTCACGCCGCAGCGATGTTGTCCACATAGGGAACCGGTATCCTAGGGGCCAACTGGAAGATATTCAAACGACGCTTCCAGCTCTACCTGGAAGCCACAGACCGGGAAGCTGCCTCAGAAACCAGGAAGATCGCTCTCTTCCGATCCATGGCCGGGGAACATGCCATCCACATTTTCAATTCTCTCACCTTTGCTGATGGTGAAGATAAATCAAAATTCAAGACGGTCCTCCTCAAGTTTGACACTCACTGCAACATAGAGGTGAATGAAAGTTTAGAGTGCTATGTTTTCCAACAGCGTTTGCAGGGTAAGGATGAACCTTTCCAGTCCTTTCTCACCCACCTCCGCATTCTTGCGCAGTCCTGTAGCTACGGGCCCACCTCCGACTCCATGATCCGCGACCAGATCGTTTTCGGTGTTCAGTCGGACCCCCTACGCCAGCAGCTCCTCAAGGTACAGCAGCACACCCTAGCGACCGCCATCGAGACCTCTGTGCTCCACAAACACGCCACTAGTCGGTATTCCCACATCCAAGCGGCTGAAACGGTGCGGCAAGGTCCCCACGAGGCAGAACGGGTCCAAGCAATCGAGCAACTCCAGGGCCTCAGCCTGGATGAGGGCGGCCATTTTGGGCGCTTTTCGCGGACTCCGCGCTTGTGCGCACCGAACGAGGGGACGGCGATGTCAACGAACGTACTGCGCAGGCGCGCACCACGTACGACCGCACTGCGCATGCGCGGTGGTGCAGTGAACGTGCTGACGCTACAACGTGCGGCAACTGTGGCTCCGCCCACTTAAAGCGGCAATGCCCTGCCAAATCCCGACGATGCCTTGGCCACTTTGCTGCTTTTGCAGATCAGCTCAGCCTGACAACTCTCGTCGCTCCAGCCAGCCTCGCAGGAATGTCCGGGCCATTCAACCCACGGTCACCGAGTCCGATGCGGACCTGCTACCCGATATTGACACCGAGGACCCGAAGGCACATTTTCAAGTCGGTATCGTCTCAAAAAACAGGGTGTCCCCGAAGCAAAGAATCCAGCCTCTATCGGTATATAGCATCGATCCTGACGATGAGTGGTGTGCCATCCTGACGGTCAACTGGTCCCAAATACGATTCCGCCTGGACACTGGTGCCTCCGCACAGGTCACACAAAGCCATCCTTCCCTTTGAAGTCGTGGGCTCCTCGAAAGCCTCCCTGCTTGGCGAGCAGGCATGCAAGCTGTTGAACCTAGTTCAGAGAGTTCACTCTCTCTCGCCTGATGACACGTCTGCCTTTCAGGACACCGACTTCAGGGCGCAGCTCGACGCCATCGTCAACCAGTACCACGACATCTTCGAGGGCATGGGCACGCTCCCGTACACCTACAAGACTTGATTAAAACCGAATGCCACGCCTGTGGTGCACGCACCTCGCAGGGTCCCAGCACCCCTTAAGGACCGCCTCAAGCAGCACCTGCAGGACCTCCAGAACCAAGGAGTGATTTCCAAAGTCACGGAACCGACCGACTGGGTCAGTTCCATGGTATGTGCAAAAAAGCCTTCCGGCGAATTGAGAATTTGCATTGATCCCAAGGATCTCAATCGCAATATGAGTGAGCACTATCCAATTCCCAAGCACAAAGAGCTCACATGTGAGATGGCTCGCACCAAGCTCTTCACCAAACTCGACGCCGCAAAAGGATTCTGGCAAATCCAGCTCGACAAATCCAGCAGGAAACTGTGTACATTCAATACTCCCTTTGGCCGATATTGTTACAACAGGATGCCGTTCGGGATCATCTCTGCATCAGAAGTGTTCCATAGGATTATGGAACAAATGATGGAAGGCATTGAAGGTGTTCGCGTCTATGTCGATGACATAATCATTTGGTCCACCACCCCGCAGGAGCATGTTAGTCGCCTCCAGCGCGTATTCAGACGTATACATGAGCATGGCCTCCGCCTCAACAGGGCCAAATGCTCTTTTGGCCAGACGGAACTCAAGTTCCTCGGGGACCACATCTTCCAATTGGGTGTGCAGCCGGATGCGGACAAGGTGGCTGCTATCACAGCTATGAAAACACCAGAGGACAAGAAGGCGGTCCTCCGATTTCTGGGCATAGTCAATATTTTAGGGAAATTCATACCTAACCTCGCCTCTCATACCACGGCTCTCAGGAACCTGGTCAGGAAGACGACAGACTTCCAATGGCTCCCTGCCCACGAGCGCGAATGGAGAGAACTCAAAACACAACTGACCACGGCCCCGGTCTTAGCTTTCTTTGATCCAGCAAAGGAAACCCAAATGTCGACCGATGCCAGTCAATCCGGCATTGGGGCAGTGCTCCTTCAACGTGATGAGGCCTCATCATGGGCCCCCGTTGCATATGCGTCACATGCGATGCCCCCACGAGCAGCGCTACGAGCAGATAGAAAAGGAGTGCCTGGGCCTTCTGACCGGTGTGGTTACGTTTCACGATTATGTGTACGGACTTCCTCAATTCACCGTCGAGCCCAACCATCGCCCGCTGGTCAATATAATACGGAAAGACTTGAGCGACATGACGCCTCGCCTCCAGCGTATTCTTCTCAAGCTCCGGCGATATGACTTCCAGCTGGTATACACCCCAGGCAAGGACCTCATCATTGCTGACGCTCTCTCCAGGGCAGTCAACACTCCATGTGACCCAGCGGGATTTGTCTGCCAGGTTGACGCCCATGTGGCATTCGCGGCCTCCAATCTACCTGCCTCGGATGAACGCCTCGTCCAAATTTGGCGCGAGACGGCGGCTGACCCCTTGCTACAGCGTCTCATGCGCCACCTAACGGACGGGTGGCTCAAGGGCCAATGCCCTCAATTCTATAGAGATGATCTGGCGGTAGTAGACGGGGTTCTTCTAAAACTGGACCGCATTGTCATCCCGCATAGCATGCGCCAGCTTGTCCTGGAACAACTACACGAGGGCCACCTTGGTGTGGAAAAGTGCCGCCAACGGGCCCGAGAGGCAGTGTACTGGCCCGGCATTAATGAGGACATCACCAACACAGTGCTCAACTGCCCCACTTGTCAGCGCTTCCAGCCGGCCCAACCTCGTGAGACCCTGCAGCTTCATGAGTTGGTCACGTCACCATGGACCAAGGTGGGCATCGACTTGTTCCACGCGCTGGGTAGAGACTATGTCCTGATCGTGGACTACTTTTCAAATTACCCGGAGGTGATACGGTTGCACAACCTCACCTCGTCTGCAGTCATTTGTGCATGTAAAGAAACCTTTGCTCGGGACAGCTGATCTCCATTAGGGCCCACAAGGAGTGGAGGGAGAGAGAAAGGCTGGTGGGGGAGATGGTGAGGGTAGACAGGAGGTATGCGGAGGTGCCTGAGGAAGGATTGTTGAGGAAGAGGCGCAGCCTCCAGGCCGAATTCGACCTGGTGACCACCGGGAAGCCGGAGGTGCCGTGAAGGAAGGCCCAGGGGGTGGTCTACGAGTATGGGGAAAAGGCAAGCCGGATGCTGGCGCATCAGCTTCGGAAGCGGGACGCAGCTAGGGAGATCGGGGGAGTTAAGGACAGGGGAGGGAGCGTGGTGCGGAGTGGGGTTGGCATCAATGGGGTCTTCAGGGACTTCTACGAGGAATTGTACCGATCCGAGCCCCCACGGGAGGAGGGAGGGATGGGCCGTTTCCTGGACCAATTGAGGTTTCCAAAGGTGGAAGAGGGGGGTGGGCGGGTGGGGGGGATGGTTTGCGGTCGGCGGAGGGTGGATATGGGTGGCGTGGGATGGGGTGTTCGTGCCACCATTGGCCAGGTTCCTTAGTCGGTGAACCTGGAGGCGATTAGAGCGTCCCGTGCGTGTCGGCCCCGGGCGCACACCTTGTGCAACCTCCTGTGACGGCCCGGGCCCCATATCCTGTCCATCCAGGTCCTCCTCCACATCATCCTGATCGGATGGAGACTGGCAGCCATCCCCCTCCTCCAGCACATCGCCCTCGGCCGCAGGATGTTGTGGAGGACGCAGCAGGCCCAACGTGGGAGAGTCTCCTAGCGCTACACTGGAGAGCACCTCCCGGAGAGGCCCCTCCAGGAGCGTTCCAGACGGAACCACATCTTGGTTTCCGTGTTGGGCTGTGGTCTCTGGAGAGGCGTCACCAGCCATGACTTCAGTGGATGACCCCTGCCACCCACGAGAGATGCGTCCCATCAATTACCCTCTGACCCTGGGCCAACCCGACGATGGCAGTGAATCCCGCTGTCGGGCAGCCTGGGGACCCAGTCCACATTGAAGCTGATATATTGTGCAGAATGGGCAGAAAGGGCCTCCGTTACGACGCAGATGCATCTTTGCACTGAGGTCTTCGAGACCCAGGCAGGTCCCCGCTGGGTGGCGAAGAGGTTCAGGGCAATGTCACCTTGACGGCCACCGGGAGCGGGTGTTCTCCCCCATACCCCCGCGATTCCAGGTGCCCAACGATCCAGCAGATATGCCATACGCCGCACCCCCCCCCCCGCTCAGCCGGAGTCTTCGATGACGCACTCAGTCCGTCGGGTCCTCAAATGACGGGCGCTGCTGGTACATACAAGGCCTAATGCGGCGCCACCTCCCCCTCGGCCTGTTGGGTGGCTGGCTGTCCGTCCTCACTGCTGACTCTGATCCTCTGGGGCAGCTCCAGCTCGTGCAGCCTCAGCCTCCCCCAGGGGCTGTGGTAGCAAAGCAGGTGCCAACCATTCCAGGTTGTATTCCCAAATACATTGTCTGCAGGGGGGGGGGAAGGCAAACATGTTAGCCTGGTACGTACCCCCATGTCCAACCAGGTCCAACAGGCTACATGGTGGCCCCGGCCTGCACTGCAGGCCCTGCCCCCCGTATGTCCCCTCCTCTCTCTCCCCTCCCATCCCCACGCCCACCACCGCACTCTGCCCACTGCACCACACACCAGGCCAGATCAGTGCCCGGCACCAAGCCCCCCTTTGCCCCGGTACTTTCCCTGCCGGCAGGGGTACCGGTGGATGCACTACCCATGTCAGCAGTACGCTCTGCAGCCCCCGCCCGGTGCCCTCCTGTAGCAGCTGCTGTGGGAGTCCCCCTTGGGCGGGCCGCATGATGCCTCATCTACAGGATGGCACCTGGTTATGGGTGGGTGGCGGGGGGTGGTGGTGGTTAGGGGGGGCACCCATATGGCCGGTATCGTTCTGCTTAACAACAGGCCATGGTAGGCGGTAAGTGGGGTGCGCAGCAAGATGGCTGCCATCCAGGCCAGGGCGATGGCGGGCCATGCCTGGATGCCCCGGTCCCGGCTCCCGGGGGGGTGGGGAGGGGGACGTCCCCCTATCGCAAGGCCCATGCCCATCCCTTGGTCAACTCCCGTTACTCCCTCCGGGCCTGGCAGACGCCACCACCCTCAACCAGCCCTGCCAGGGAGCTGGACCGGCGGCCGCCGACTGCGCTATTGGCAACATGTCCGACCTCCTCTCCCTCCCTCGGCAGCCACGGCACCGGTGTTCCTGCTTTTAAATACCATAAGTGAACCTCGCCACGGGTAATTGCTCCTGCGCGAAGGCGGAGCGTCGGGAGCTCTGGAGAATACCGGCACGGGGCCGTCAGTGTACAATGCCAAAGGCGTTCACTGTACTGTGCGGCGTAGAATGCATTAAGCCACCGTGGAGGCGCCAGAGCGTGGCATTCCATTGGGCGGCTAGCGTTGGCATTGATTTTCCTCTGACTGACGCACAATTCTCCGCCCAATCGTACTTCGCCATTCCAGTGTCACCGGATTGGGGGGCCCCGCCCGTGATCTCTAATTCAGATATTCTGCCGATCACGCTGCTTCAAACAAATTTGTATTACAAATTGAAACCTCTGTTAATCTCCGATTGAAATCCTTGGCCGGCCAGCCAGTCAGGAAGTCCGACTGCGCACGAGATTTGGACGATGAGGAAACCTACCTTCTAAGATGAGTAAACGGGAATTTCTGTTCTCACTGACGTTGTTCCGGATCACACACGTGTACTGCTGACAGGCTTCGTGGCTCTCAGTGTCAATTCGCAATGTTCGGTTGTCCTGTGACAGATGGTACATTGATTGGTTTCCCAGTGCTTCTCCCTTAGTCAGCCACAGGATTGAGGAAGCTTTCCCGTTTTTCACAATGCAATTCAGGTTTACAAACAAGGTGGCAGGGTTGGGATCTTGAAGGATTATCGGAGGTTGCAACACTTCTGTCAACAGAATGAGAGTGCAGGAAATCAATAATTGAAGATGGAATATTGGTGAGTTACCTTTAAACATAGTCTTGCTGGGATTTCTCCTCCAGCATCTTCTCTGACGGATATCTTACATTTAAAACAACGTCCAGGGGAATTAAAAGGGCCGGTAATTATTACAGTCTCTGGGTCTGTGACAGGGGAATAATCCAGCATGCGTTTCAGTGGACAAGGGAATATTCCAGTGTGTGTTTCTGTGTACAAGGGAATATTCCAGTGAGCGTTTCAGTGGACAAGGGAATATTCCAGTGTGTGTTTCTGTGTACAAGGGAATATTCCAGTGAGCGTTTCAGTGGACAAGGGAATATTCCAGTGTGTGTTTCTGTGTACAAGGGAATATTCCAGTGTGTGTGTTTCTGTGTACAAGGGAATATTCCAGTGTGTGTTTCTGTGTACAAGGGAATATTCCAGTGAGTGTTTCTGTGGACAAGGGAATATTCCAGTGTGTGTTTCTGTGTACAAGGGAATATTCCAGTGTGTGTTTCTGTGTACAAGGGAATATTCCAGTGTGTGTGTTTCTGTGTACAAGGGAATATTCCAGTGTGTGTTTCTGTGTACAAGGGAATATTCCAGTGAGTGTTTCTGTGGACAAGGGAATATTCCAGTGTGTGTTTCTGTGTACAAGGGAATATTCCTGTGTGTGTTTCTGTGTACAAGGGAATATTCCAGTGTGTGTTTCTGTGTACAAGGGAATATTCCAGTGTGTGTGTTTCTGTGTACAAGGGAATATTCCTGTGTGTGTTTCTGTGTACAAGGGAATATTCCAGTGTGTGTGTTTCTGTGTACAAGGGAATATTCCAGTGTGTGTTTCTGTGTACAAGGGAATATTCCAGTGAGTGTTTCTGTGGACAAGGGAATATTCCAGTGTGTGTTTCTGTGTACAAGGGAATATTCCAGTGAGTGTTTCTGTGTACAAGGGAATATTCCAGTGTGTGTTTCTGTGTACAAGGGAATACTCCAGTGTGTGTTTCTGTGTACAAGGGAAGACTCCAGTGTGTGTTTCTGTGTACAAGGGAATATTCCAGTGTGTGTTTCCGTGTACAAGGGAATATTCCAGTCTGTGTTTCTGTGTACAAGAGAATATTCCAGTGTGTGTTTCTGTGTACAAGGGAACATTCCAGTCTGTGTTTCTGTGTACAAGAGAATATTCCAGTGTGTGTGTTTCTGTGTACAAGGGAATATTCCAGTGTGTGTTGTTCTGTGTACAAGGGAATATTCCAGTGTGTGTTTCTGTGTACAAGGGAATATTCCAGTGTGCGTTTCAGTGGACAAGGGAATATTCCAGTGTGTGTTTCTGTGTACAAGGGAATATTCCAGTGTGTGTGTTTCTGTGTACAAGGGAATATTCCTGTGTGTGTTTCTGTGTTTAAGGGAATATTCCAGTGTACAAGGAAATATTCCAGTGTGTGTGTTTCTGTGTACAAGGGAATACTACAGTGTGAGTGTTTCTGTGTACAAGGGAATATTCCAGTGTGTGTTTCTGTGTACAAGGGAATATTCTAGTGTGTGTTTCTGTGTACAAGGAAATATTCCAGTGTGTGTTTCTGTGTACAAGGGAATATTCCAGTCTGTGTTTCTGTGCACAAGGGAATATTCCAGTGTGTGTTTCTGTGTACAAGGAAATATTCCAGTGTGTGTTTCTGTGTACAAGGGAATATTCCAGTGTGTGTTTCTGTGTACAAGGGAATATTCCAGTGTGTGTGTTTCTGTGTACAAGGGAGTATTCCAGTGTGTGTTTCTGTGTACAAGGGAATATTCCAGTGAGTGTTTCTGTGGACAAGGGAATATTCCAGTGTGTGTTTCTGTGTACAAGGGAATATTCCAGTGAGTGTTTCTGTGTACAAGGGAATATTCCAGTAAGTGTTTCTGTGTACAAGGGAATACTCCAGTGTGTGTTTCTGTGTACAAGGGAAGACTCCAGTGTGTGTTTCTGTGTACAAGGGAATATTCCAGTGTGTGTTTCCGTGTACAAGGGAATATTCCAGTCTGTGTTTCTGTGTACAAGAGAATATTCCAGTGTGTGTTTCTGTGTACAAGGGAACATTCCAGTCTGTGTTTCTGTGTACAAGAGAATATTCCAGTGTGTGTGTTTCTGTGTACAAGGGAATATTCCAGTGTGTGTTGTTCTGTGTACAAGGGAATATTCCAGTGTGTGTTTCTGTGTACAAGGGAATATTCCAGTGTGTGTTTCTGTGTACAAGGGAATATTTCAGTGTGTGTTTCTGTGTACAAGGGAATATTCCAGTGTGTGTTTCTGTGTACAAGGGAACACTCCAGTGTGTGTTTCTGTGTACAAGGCAATATTCCAGTGTGTGTGTTTCTGTGTACAAGGGAATATACCAGTGTGTGTTTCTGTGGACAAGGTAATATTCCAGTGTGTGTTTCTGTGTAGAAGAGAATATTCCAGTGTGTGTTTCTGTGTACAAGGGAACATTCCAGTCTGTGTTTCCGTGTACAAGAGAATATTCCAGTGTGTGTGTTTCTGTGTAAAAGGAAATATTCCAGTGTGTGTTTCTGTGTACAAGGGAATATTCCAGTTTGTGTTTCTGTGTACAAGGGAATATGTCAGTGTGTGTTTATGTGTACAAGGGAATATACCAGTGTGTGTTTCTGTGTACAAGGGAATATTCCAGTGTGTGTTTCTGTGTACAAGGGAATATTCCAATGTGTGTTTCTGTGTACAAGGGAATATTCCAGTGTGTGTTTCTGTGTACAAGGGAATATTCCAGTGTGTGTTTCGGTGTACAAGGGAATATTCCAGTGTGTGTTTCTGAGTACAAGGGAATATTCCAGTGAGTGTTGCTGTGTACAAGGGAATATTCCAGTGTGTGTGTTTCTGTGTACAAGGGAATATTCCAGTGTGTGTGTTTCTGTGTACAAAGGAATATTCCAGTGTGTGTTTCTGTGTACAAGGGAATATTCTATTGTGTGCTTCTGTGTACAAGGGAATATTCCAGTGTGTGTTTCTGTGTACAAGGGAATATTCCAGTGTGTGTTTCTGTGTACAAGGGAATATTCCAGCCTGTGTTTCTGTGTACAAGAGAATATTCCAGTGTGTGTGTTTCTGTGTACAAGGGAATATTCCAGTGTGTGTTTCTGTGTACAAGGGAATATTGCAGTGTGTGTTTCTGTGTACAAGAGAATATTCCAGTGTGTGTTTCTGTGTACAAGGGAATATTCCAGTCTGTGTTTCTGTGCACAAGGGAATATTCCAGTGTGTGTTTCTGTGTACAAGGAAATATTCCAGTGTGTGTTTCTGTGTACAAGGGAATATTCCAGTGAGTGTTTCTGTGTACAAGGGAATATTCTAGTGTGTGTGTTTCTGTGTACAAGGGAATATTCCAGTGTGTGTGCTTCTCTGTACGAGGGAATATTCCAGTGTGTGTTTCTGTGTACAAGGGAATACTCCAGTGTGTGTTTCTGTGTACAAGGGAATATTCCAGTGTGTGCTTCTGCGTACAAGGGAATATTCCAGTGTGTGTTTCTGTGTACAAGGGAATATTCCAGTGTGTGTTTCTGTGTACATGGGAATATTCCAGTGTGTGTTTCTGTGTACAACGGAATATTCCAGTGTGTGTTTCTGAGTACAAGGGAATATTCCTGTGAGTGTTTCTGTGTACAAGGGAATATTCCAGTGCGTGTGTTTCTGTGTACAAGGGAATATTCCAGTGTGTGTGTTTCTCTGAACAAGGGAATATTCCAGTGTGTGTTTCTGTGTACAAGGGAATATTCCAGTGTGTGTTTCTGTGTACAAGGGAATATTCCAGTGTGTGTTTCTGTGTACAAGGGAATATTCCAGTGTGTGTTTCTGTGGACAAGGGAAAATTCCAGTGTGTGTGTTTCTCTGTACAAGGGAATACTTCAGTGTGTGTTTCTGTGTACAAGGGAATATTCCAGTGTGTGTGTTTCTGTGTACAAGGAAATATTCCAGTGTGTGTGTTTCTGTGTACAAGGGAATACTCCAGTGTGTGTTTCTGTGTACAAGGGAATATTCCAGTGTGTGTTTCTGTGTACAAGGGAATATTCCAGTCTGTGTTTCTGTGTACCAGAGAATATTCCAATGTGTGTTTCTGTGTACAAGGGAACATTCCAGTCTGTGTTTCTGTGTACAAGAGAATATTCCAGTGTGTGTCTTTCAGTGATCAAGGGAATATTCCAGAGTGTGTTTCTGTGTACAAGGGAATATTTCAGTGTGTGTTTCTGTGTACAAGGGAATATTCCAGTGTGTGTTTCTGTGTACAAGGAAATATTCCAGTGTGTTTCTGTGTACAAGGAAATTTTCCAGTGTGTGTGTTTCTGTGTACAAGGGAATACTCCAGTGTGTGTGTTTCTGTGTACAAGGGAATATTCTAGTGTGTGTTTCTGTGTACAAGGAAATATTCCAGTGTGTGTTTCTGTGTACAAGGGAATATTCCAGTCTGTGTTTCTGTGCACAAGGGAATATTCCAGTGTGTGTTTCTGTGTACAAGGAAATATTCCAGTGTGTGTTTCTGTGTACAAGGAAATATTCCAGTGAGTGTTTCTGTGTACAAGTGAATATTCCAGTGTGTGTGTTTCTGTGTACAAGGGAATATTCCAGTGTGTGTGTTTCTGTGTACAAGGGAATATTCCAGTGTGTGTTTCTGTGTACAAGGGAATACTCCAGTGTGTGTTTCTGTGTACAAGGGAATATTCCAGTGAGTGTTTCTGTGTACAAGGGAATATTCCAGTGTGTGTGTTTCTGTGTACAAGGGAATATTCCAGTGTGTGTTTCTGTGTACAAGGGAATATTCCAGTGAGTGTTTCTGTGGACAAGGGAATATTCCAGTGTGTGTTTCTGCGTACAAGGGAATATTCCAGTGAGAGTTTCTGTGTACAAGGGAATATTCCAGTGTGTGTGTTTCTGTGTACAAGGGAATATTCCAGTGAGTGTTTCTGTGTACAAGGGAATACTCCAGTGTGTGTTTCTGTGTACAAGGGAATATTCCAGTGTGTGTTTCTGTGTACAAGGGAATATTCCAGTGTGTGTTTCTGTGTGCAAGGGAATATTCCAGTGTGTGTTTCTGTGTACAAGGGAATATTCCAGTGTGTGTTTCTGTGTACATGGGAATATTCCAGTGTGTGTTTCTGTGTACAAGGGAATATTCCAGTGTGTGTTTCTGAGTACAAGGGAATATTCCAGTGAGTGTTTCTGTGTACAAGGGAATATTCCAGTGTGTGCGTTTCTGTGTACAAGGGAATATTCCAGTGTGTGTGTTTCTGTGTACAAGGGAATATTCCAGTGTGTGTGTCTGTGTACATGGGAATATTCCAGTGTGTGTTTCTGTGTACAAGGGAATATTAGAGTGTGTGTTTCTGAGTACAAGGGAATATTCCAGTGAGTGTTTCTGTGTACAAGGGAATATTCCAGTGTGTGTGTTTCTGTGTACAAGGGAATATTCCAGTGTGTGTGTTTCTGTGTACAAGGGAATATTCCAGTGTGTGTTTCTGTGTACAAGGAAATATTCCAGTGTGTGTTTCTGTGTACCAAGGAATATTCCAGTCTGTGTTTCTGTGTACAAGGGAATATTCCAGTGTGTGTTTCTGTGTACAAGGAAATATGCCAGTGTGTGTCTCTGTGTACAAGGGAATATTCCAGTGTGTGTTTCAGTGTGCAAGGGGATACTCCAGTGTGTGTTTCTGTGTACAAGGGAATATTCCAGTGTGTGTTTCTGTGTACAAGGGAATATTCCAGTCTGTGTTTCTGTGTACAAGAGAATATTCCAATGTGTGTTTCTGCGTACAACGGAACATTCCAGTCTGTGTTGCTGTGCACAAGAGTATATTCCAGTGTGTGTGTTTGTGTGTACAAGGGAATATTCCAGTGTGTGTTTCTGTGTAAAAGGGAATATTCCAGTGTGTGTTTCTGTGTACAAGGGAATATTTCAGTGTGTGTTTCTGTGTACAAGGGAATATTCCAGTGTGTGTTTCTGTGTACAAGGAAATGTTCCAGTGTGTGTTTCTGTGTACAAGGAAATATTCCAGTATGTGTGTTTCTGTGTACAAGGGAATATTCCAGTGTGTGTTTCTGTGTACAAGGGAATACTCCAGTGTGTGTTTCTGTGTACAAGGGAATATGGCAGTGTGTGTTTCCGTGTACAAGGGAATATTCCAGTCTGTGTTTCTGTGTACAAGAGAATATTCCAGTCTGTGTTTCTGTGCACAAGGGAATATTCCAGTGTGTGTTTCTGTGTACAAGGAAATATTCCAGTGTGTGTTTCTGTGTACAAGGGAATATTCCAGTGAGTGTTTCTGTGTACAAGGGAATATTCCAGTGTGTGTGTTTCTGTGTACAAGGGAATATTCCAGTGTGTGTGCTTCTGTGTACGAGGGAACATTCCAGTGTGTGTTTCTGTGTACAAGGGAATACTCCAGTGTGTGTTTCTGTGTACAAGGGAATATTCCAGTGTGTGTTTCTGCGTACAAGGGAATATTCCAGTGTGTGTTTCTGTGTACAAGGGAATATTCCAGTGTGTGTTTCTGTGTACATGGGAATATTCCAGTGTGTGTTTCTGTGTACAAGGGAATATTCCAGTGTGTGTTTCTGAGTACAAGGGAATATTCCTGTGAGTGTTTCTGTGTACAAGGGAATATTCCAGTGCGTGTGTTTCTGTGTACAAGGGAATATTCCAGTGTGTGTGTTTCTCTGTACAAGGGAATATTCCAGTGTGTGTTTCTGTGTACAAGGGAATATTCCAGCGTGTGTTTCTGTGTACAAGGGAATATTCCAGTGTGTGTTACTGTGTACAAGGGAATATTCCAGTGTGTGTTTCTGTGGACAAGGGAATATTCCAGTGTGTGTGTTTCTCTGTACAAGGGAATACTTCAGTGTGTGTTTCTGTGTACAAGGGAATATTCCAGAGTGTGTGTTTCTGTGTACAAGGGAATACTCCAGTGTGTGTTTCTGTGTACAAGGGAATATTCCAGTGTGTGTTTCTGTGTACAAGGGAACATTCCAGTCTGTGTTTCTGTGTACCAGAGAATATTCCAGTGTGTGTCTTTCAGTGATCAAGGGAATATTCCAGTGTGTGTTTCTGTGTACAAGGGAATATTTCAGTGTGTGTTTCTGTGTACAAGGGAATATTCCAGTGTGTGTTTCTGTGTACAAGGGAATATTCCAGTGTGCTTCTGTGTACAAGGAAATTTTCCAGTGTGTGTGTTTCTGTGTACAAGGGAATACTCCAGTGTGTGTGTTTCTGTGTACAAGGGAATATTCTAGTGTGTGTTTCTGTGTACAAGGAAATATTCCAGTGTGTGTTTCTGTGTACAAGGAATATTCCAGTCTGTGTTTCTGTGCACAAGGGAATATTCCAGTGTGTGTTTCTGTGTACAAGGAAATATTCCAGTGTGTGTTTCTGTGTACAAGGAAATATTCCAGTGAGTGTTTCTGTGTACAAGTGAATATTCCAGTGTGTGTGTTTCTGTGTACAAGGGAATATTCCAGTGTGTGTGTTTCTGTGTACAAGGGAATATTCCAGTGTGTGTTTCTGTGTACAAGGGAATACTCCAGTGTGTGTTTCTGTGTACAAGGGAATATTCCAGTGAGTGTTTCTGTGTACAAGGGAATATTCCAGTGTGTGTGTTTCTGTGTACAAGGGAATATTCCAGTGTGTGTTTCTGTGTACAAGGGAATATTCCAGTGAGTGTTTCTGTGGACAAGGGAATATTCCAGTGTGTGTTTCTGCGTACAAGGGAATATTCCAGTGAGTGTTTCTGTGTACAAGGGAATATTCCAGTGTGTGTGTTTCTGTGTACAAGAGAATATTCCAGTGTGTGTTTCTGTGTACATGGGAATATTCCAGTGTGTGTTTCTGTGTACAAGGGAATATTCCAGTGTGTGTTTCTGAGTACAAGGGAATATTCCAGTGAGTGTTTCTGTGTACAAGGGAATATTCCAGTGTGTGTGTTTCTGTGTACAAGGGAATATTCCAGTGTGTGTGTTTCTGTGTACAAGGGAATATTCCAGTGTGTGTTTCTGAGTACAAGGGAATATTCCAGTGAGTGTTTCTGTGTACAAGGGAATATTCCAGTGTGTGTTGTTCTGTGTACAAGGGAATATTCCAGTGTGTGTTTCTGTGTACATGGGAATATTCCAGTGTGTGTTTCTGTGTACAAGGGAATATTCCAGCGTGTGTTTCTGAGTACAAGGGAATATTCCAGTGAGTGTTTCTGTGTACAAGGGAATATTCCAGTGTGTGTGTTTCTGTGCACAAGGGAATATTCCAGTGTGTGTGTTTCTGTGTACAAGGGAATATTCCAGTGTGTGTTTCTGTGTAGAAGGGAATATTCCAGTGTGAGTTTCTGTGTACAAGGGAATATTCCAGTGTGTGTTTCTGTGGACAAGGGAATATTCCAGTGTGTGTGTTTCTGTGTACAAGGGAATATTCCAGTGTGTGTTTCTGTGTAGAAGGGAATATTCCAGTGTGAGTTTCTGTGTACAAGGGAATATTCCAGTGTGTGTTTCTGTGGACAAGGGAATATTCCAGTGTGTGTGTTTCTGCGTACAAGGGAATACTTCAGTGTGTGTTTCTGTGTACAAGGGAATATTCAAGTGTGTGTGTTTCTGTGTACAAGGAAATATTCCAGTGTGTGTGTTTCTGTGCACAAGGGAATACTCCAGTGTGTGTGTTTCTGTGCACAAGGGAATATTCCAGTGTGTGTTTCTGTGTACAAGGAAATATTCCAGTGTGTGTTTCTGTGTACCAAGGAATATTCCAGTCTGTGTTTCTGTGTACAAGGGAATATTCCAGTGTGTGTATCTGTGTACAAGGAAATATGCCAGTGTGTGTTTCTGTGTACAAGGGAATATTCCAGTGTGTGTTTCTGTGTACAAGGGGATACTCCAGTGTGTGTTTCTGTGTACAAGGGAATATTCCAGTGTGTGTTTCTGTGGACAAGGGAATATTCCAGTCTGTGTTTCTGTGTACAAGAGAATATTCCAATGTGTGTTTCTGCGTACAACGGAACATTCCAGTCTGTGTTTCTGTGCACAAGAGTATATTCCAGTGTGTGTGTTTGTGTGTACAAGGAAATATTCCAGTGTGTGTTTCTGTGTACAAGGGAATATTCCAGTCTGTGTTTCTGTGCACAAGGGAATATTCCAGTGTGTGTTTCTGTGTACAAGGGAATATTCCAGTGTGTGTTTCTGTGTAAAAGGGAATATTCCAGTGTGTGTTTCTGTGTACAAGGGAATACTTCGGGCAGCACGGTATCACAGTGGTTCGCACAATTGCTTCACAGCTATGGATCCCAGGTTCGATTCCCCGCTGGGTCACTGTCTGTGCGGAGTCTACACGTTCTCCCCGTGTCTGCGTGGGTTTCCTCCGGGTGCTCCGGTTTCCTCCCACAGTCCAAAGATGTGCAGGTTAGGTGGATTGGCCATGATAAATTGCCCTTAGTGTCCAAAATTGTCCTTAGTGCTGGGTGGGGTTACTGGGTTACGGGGATAGGGTGGAAGTGTTGACCTTGGGTAGGGTGCTCTTTCCAAGAGCAGGTGCAGTCTCAATGGGCCGAATGGCCTCCTTCTGCACTGTAAATTCTATGATTCTATGACTCCAGTGTGTGGTTTTGTATGAAAGGGGAAAACTGAGTTAGTTTTAAGGGATTTACATCTTATTTTGTTAAATATCAGAAATACGAGGCGGGATTCTCCGACCCCCCGCCGGGTCGGAGAATCACCGGGGGCTGGTGTGAATCCCGCCCCTGCCGATTGCCGAATTCTCCAGCACCGGATATTCAGCGGGGCGGGAATTGCGCCGTGCCGGTTGGCGGGCCCCCCAGTGATTCTCCGGCCCGCGATGGGCCGAAGTCCCGCCGCTGTCAACCCACGCCAGCCGGCGTGGATTGAACCACCTTTGGGACAGCGGGACACGGCGGCGCGGGCGGGGCTCCGGGGTCCTGGGGGGGGGTGCTGGGCGATCTGGCCTCGGGGGGTGCCCCCACGGTGGCCTGGCCCGCGATCGGGGCCCACCGATCCGCGGGCGGGCCTGTGCCGTGGGGGCACTCTTTTCCTTCCGCCTTCGCCATGGTCTCCACCATGGCAGAGGCGGAAGAGACCCCCTCCACTACGCATGCTCGGGGATGCCGTGAGCGGCCGCTGACGCTCCCGCGCGTGCGCCGCCCGGCAAAGTCAGTTTCGCGCCACCTGGTGGGGCACCAAAGGCCTTTCCCGCCAGCTGGCGGGGCGGGAAATCAGTCCGGGGCGGGCCTAGCCCCTCAAGGTGAGGGCTCGGCCGCTCAAGATGCAGAGACTTCCGCACCTTTGGGGCGGCGCGATGCCGGACTGATTCGCGCCGTTTTTGGCACCGGTCGGCGGACATCGCGCCGATTGCGGAGAATCCCGCCCACGGTGTTTCATTGAATCATTCAGTGTGAGAAGATTAACACTCTCGTTCGATTCATGTTCGACAAAGGTGTTTGTAGGTGTGGGAACTTCAGTTCAAACTGTGCCTGTGTTTTGTTTCGAGGGGGTTTACGCGGGAAAAGTAAACAAGTTTGAAAAAGTGAAAAGTTGTTGCTTAGCACCTGTAAGGTTTTTGGGATTGTGTTCTTCGCTGAATTCATAGCAATAGGTTATCGGAAGCTCGAGAGGGAACATCTCTCTCAGCTTTGCTGGACGTAAAGGCATACCACGGGCATTTTCATGTAGCACAATGGTTAGCACGGTTGCTTCACAGCGCCAGGGTCCCAGGTTCGATTCCTGGCTTGGATCATTGTGTCTCCAGCTGTAGCTCCTGGGGGCCCAGTTTTCAGAGCAGGAGTGGCGGCTGGAAATACTGTGGAGCGTCTGCGAGGTGGAGGGAATCGTGGACAGCACATATAGAGAGGCGGTCACACTGCAGAGTAAGACTCCACAGGCAGGAAAGGAATGGGTGACCACCAGGCAGAGCAAGAGGACAAAGCTGGAAGTGCAGGAATCTTCTGTGCCCATTGTCCTCCAAAACAGATATATCACTCTGGATACTACTGGGAGGAATGGCCTCTCAGGGAAAAGCAGCAACAACAAATTTGTTGCACCGGCAACCAATGAACACTCAGAATAGGACACAACCAATGGGCAGTCAGGACACTCAGAGGTGGCATCACCACAAGGGGGCATGACATAAACACTATAAAAGGGATGAGGCACTCACACCCTGCCTCTTTCCACAGACAGACATCTAGAGAGTTAGACAGGGTTGATCAGCAGCATCACACCCCAGCACGTGGCTTAGAGCAAGCTGGCACAGTTAGACTGAGTTACTACAGTTAGATTAGCAGAGTCGAACTCATTTGAGAACTGTGTTAATAGTTCAATAAACACGTTGAACTCATTTCAGAGTCTGGAGCATCCTTTAGTTAAGACTGCGTCAAGTAGCAGCCTGTGTTATCCGAAGCAGCACAACACAACAGTGTGGGAATGCAACGTTAGAGGGAATGCAATTGTAAGGCGATTAAATAGGGGTTTCTGTGGCCACAAATGAGACTCCAGATTGGTATGCTGTCTCCCTGATGCTGAGGTCAAGGATGTGTCGGAACGGGTAGAGGACATTCTGGAGGAGGAGGATGAACAGCCAGTGGTTGTGGTACACATCGGTACAAACGATGTGTCGGAACGGGTAGAGGACATTCTGGAGGAGGAGGATGAACAGCCAGTGGTTGTGGTGCACACGGTTAAAAAAAGGGCTGAGGTCCTAAAAGCAGAATATAGGGAGTTTGGAAATTTGGTAAGAAATCGGACCTCAAAGTGATCTCAGGATTACTAACATTGCCACGTGCCAGTCAGAGTATAAATAGCAGGATGTAGCTGATGAATACGTGGCTGAAGGGATGGGGCGCGATTCAACTGAAAGGGAACAAAGTCCCATAGCAAGCGTGTTTGTCCGTGTGTTTCCCAGTGCTCGCAGTGCCGAGAGAAACATTGCTCTACATCGCGTTAAATAAGGGGCCTCAGCAGCGGACACGCAGCCAAGGCCACGCCTAGCCCCGTTTTCTACACCAGGGACCTCCACTCGCTGGAACGCCTCATTTAAAATGGCTTCCCGATCTCCGAGGCCCCCACGCCACTCCCAACCCCCCATGCACAACCCATCACTCTGGCAGTTCCCGTGCCAGCACCACCTGGGCTACCTGGCAGTGCCAGGGCACCATCCTGCCCAAAGGATAAGCCTCTGATCCCCTGGGAGACCCCCCCCCCGAGTGCCGTTCCGTCTGGTCCCTGTTTGCGAGGACCAGTGCTGCACAGCGCTCGCCCGAAGTCCCTGAGGTGAGGGGGATAGGTGGATACCTCAGGTATCTGCACATTAAAGTGAGACTAGCTATCTCACTCTAATATGCAGATTTGCTAAAAAGTGATCCCGCCCACAATGGACGGGATTAACATCGCAACGTTAGATCTCGTGAGACGTTGCGAGTCGGGTAGATCCCGGGGGTGGGTCTACCGGCCGTGGCCAGACGAGCTGCTTTCCAGGCTCAGCGTGGTCATTGGATTGCGCCCACGGTGTGAGAGAGGGGAGGGTTTCAGATTCCTGAAGTATTGGGACCGGTTCTGAGGGAGGTGGGACGAGTACAAACTGAACAGGTTGTACCTGGGCAGGACTGGGACTGATGTCCGAGGGGAAAGAGTTGCTGGAATCATTGGGGAGTGTTTAAACTGAAGAGGCAGTGGGATGGGAAACTATTCAAGGTGACAGAGGAGAGAGAAATACAGACAGGAACAAAAGACAGAAAGGGGAAGAAGAAATGTGGGAGGCAGAGAAATCTCAAATGCCAGGATCAAACAGGCCCTCAGTGAAAAATACTGGGAATGGGAGAAGTCATGTTAATATAACAAGCTTAAAGGCTTTGTGCCTTAATGCGCGGAGCATTCACAATACAGCGGATTAACTCATCGCACAAATAGACGTAAACAGGTAATAATAATAATAAACTTTATTGTCACAAGTAGGCTTACATTAACGCTGCAATGAAGTTACTGTGAAAAGCCCCTAGTTGCCACATTCCGGCGCCTGTTCGGGTACACAGTGGGAGAATTCAGAATGTCCAATTCACCGAACAGCACGTCTTTCGGGACTTGAGGGAGGAAACCGGAGCACCCGGAGGAAACCCACGCAGACAGGGGGAGAACATGCAGACTCCGCACAGACAGTGACCCAAGCCGGGGATCGAACCTGGGACCCTGGTACTGTGAAGCAACAGTGCTAATCACGGGGAGGGAGGGGGGGGGAGGGGGGAGACGGAAGGAAGGTGGGGAAACCACAAAAGAGGGAGGGGGGTAAAGCCCCTTTCCCTGAAAATAAAAGCAAAACACAGCTGAAGCCAAAGGGGGGGGGGGGGGGGGGGGGGGGGGGGGGGGGGGGGGCAAGGGGAAGGAGGGACTCTCGACCGATCCAGAGGGCGGCGAAATGTA
>NC_092720.1:224881230-224901230 GCF_047496885.1 Scyliorhinus torazame
GAGAGAGAGAGAGAGAAACCCCAAATAATCACCCCTAGAGAGAGAGAGAAACCCCAAATAATCACCCCGAGAGAGAGAGAGAGAGAGAAACCCCAAATAATCATCCCGAGAGAGAGAGAGAGAAACCCCAAATAATCACCCCGAGAGAGAGAGAGAGAAACCCCAAATAATCACCCCGAGAGAGAGAGAGAAACCCCAAATAATCACCCCGAGAGAGAGAGAGAGAGAAACCCCAAATAATCACCCCGAGAGAGAGAGAGAGAAACCCCAAATAATCACCCCGAGAGAGAGAGAGAGAGAAACCCCAAATAATCACCCCGAGAGAGAGAGAGAGAGAGAGAAACCCCAAATAATCACCCCGAGAGAGAGAGAGAGAGAGAGAATCCCCAAATAATCACCCCGAGAGAGAGAGAGAAACCCCAAATAATCACCCCGAGAGAGAGAGAGAGAGAGAGAAACCCCAAATAATCACCCCGAGAGAGAGAGAGAGAGAAACCCCAAATAATCACCCCGAGAGAGAGAGAGAGAGAGAGAGAGAAACCCCAAATAATCACCCCGAGAGAGAGAGAGAGAAACCCCAAATAATCACCCCGAGAGAGAGAGAGAGAGAGAAACCCCAAATAATCACCCCGAGAGAGAGAGAGAGAGAGAGAGAGAGAGAGAAACCCCAAATAATCACCCCGAGAGAGAGAGAAACCCCAAATAATTACCCCGCGAGAGAGAGAGAGAGAAACGCCAAATAATCACCCCGAGAGAGAGAGAGAGAGAGAGAGAGAAACCCCAAATAATCACCCCGAGAGAGAGAGAGAGAGAGAGAGAGAAACCCCAAATAATCACCCCGAGAGAGAGAGAGAGAGAGAGAGAGACCCCAAATAATCACCCCGAGGGAGAGAGAGAGAGAAACCCCAAATAATCACCCCGAGAGAGAGAGAGAAACCCCAAATAATCACCCCGAGAGAGAGAGAGAGAGAAACCCCAAATAATCACCCAGAGAGAGAGAGAGAGAGAATCCCCAAATAATCACCCCGAGAGAGAGAGAGAAACCCCAAATAATCACCCCGAGAGAGAGAGAGAGAGAGAAACCCCAAATAATCACTCCGAGAGAGAGAGAGAGAGAGAGAGAAACCCCAAATAATCACCCGAGAGAGAGAGAGAGAGAAACCCCAAATAATCACCCCGAGAGAGAGAGAAACCCCAAATAATTACCCCGCGAGAGAGAGAGAGAGAAACCCCAAATAATCACCCCGAGAGAGAGAGAGAGAGAGAGAGAGAGAGAGAAACCCCAAATAATCACCCAGAGAGAGAGAGAAACCCCAAATAATCACCCCGAGAGAGAGAGAGAGAGAGAGGAGAAACCCCAAATAATCATCCCGAGAGAGAGAGAGAGAGAGAGAGAAACCCCAAATAATCACCCCGAGAGAGAGAGAGAGAGAGAGAGAGAAACCCCAAATAATCATCCCGAGAGAGAGAGAGAGAGAGAGAGAGAGAAACCCCAAATAATCATCCCGAGAGAGAGAGAGAGAGAGAGAGAAACCCCAAATAATCACCCCGAGAGAGAGAGAGAGAGAGAGAGAAACCCCAAATAATCACCCCGAGGAGAGAGAGAAACCCCAAATAATTACCCCGCGAGAGAGAGAGAGAGAAACCCCAAATAATCACCCCGAGAGAGAGAGAAACCCAAATAATCACCCCGAGAGAGAGAGAGAGAGAGAGAAACCCCAAATAATCACCCCGAGAGAGAGAGAAACCCCAAATAATCACCCCGAGAGAGAGAGAGAGAGAGAGAAACCCCAAATAATCACCCCGAGAGAGAGAGAGAGAGAGAGAAACCCCAAATAATCACCCCGAGAGAGAGAGAGAGAGAAACCCCAAATAATCACCCCGAGAGAGAGAGAGAGAGAGAGAGAAACCCCAATAATCACCCCGAGAGAGAGAGAGAGAGAAACCCCAAATAATCACCCCGAGAGAGAGAGAGAGAGAGAGAAACCCCAAATAATTACCCGCGAGAGAGAGAGAGAAACCCCAAATAATCACCCCGAGTGAGAGAGAGACCCCAAATAATCACCCCGAGAGAGAGAGAGAGAGAAACCCCAAATAATCACCCCGAGAGAGAGAGAGAGAGACCCCAAATAATCACCCCGAGAGAGAGAGAGAGAGAAACCCCAAATAATCACCCCGAGAGAGAGAGAGAGAGAAACCCCAAATAATCACCCCGAGAGAGAGAGAGAGAAACCCCAAATAATCACCCCGAGAGAGAGAGAGAGAGAGAAACCCCAAATAATCACCCCGAGAGAGAGAGAGAGAGAAACCCCAAATAATCACCCCGCGAGAGAGAGAGAGAGAGAGAGAAACCCCCAAATAATCACCCCGAGAGAGAGAGAGAGAGAGAAACCCCAAATAATCACCCCGAGAGAGAGAGAGAGAATCCCCAAATAATCACCCGAGAGAGAGAGAGAGAGAGAGAAACCCCAAATAATCACCCCGAGAGAGAGAGAAACCCCAAATAATCACCCCGAGAGAGAGAGAGAGAGAGAGAAACCCCAAATAATCACCCCGAGAGAGAGAGAGAGAGAGAGAGAAACCCCAAATAATCACCCCGAGAGAGAGAGAGAGAGAGAGAAACCCCAAATAATCACCCCGCGAGAGAGAGAGAGAGAAACCCCAAATAATCACCCCGAGAGAGAGAGAAACCCCAAATAATCACCCCGCGAGAGAGAGAGAGAGAAACCCCAAATAATCACCCCGAGAGAGAGAGAAACCCCAAATAATCACCCCGCGAGAGAGAGAGAGAGAAACCCCAAATAATCACCCCGAGAGAGAGAGAGAGAGAAACCCCAAATAATCACCCCGAGAGAGAGAGACCCAAATAATCACCCAGAGAGAGAGAGAGAGAGAAACCCCAAATAATCACCCCGAGAGAGAGAGAGAGAGAAACCCCAAATAATCACCCCGAGAGAGAGAGAGAGAAACCCCAAATAATCACCCCGAGAGAGAGAGAGAGAGAAACCCCAAATAATTCACCCGAGAGAGAGAGAAACCCCAAATAATCACCCCGAGAGAGAGAGAAACCCCAAATAATCACCCGCGAGAGAGAGAGAGAGAAACCCCAAATAATCACCCCGAGAGAGAGAGAGAGAGAAACCCCAAATAATCACCCCGAGAGAGAGAGAGAGAGAGAGAAACCCCAAATAATCACCCCGAGAGAGAGAGAGAGAGAAACCCCAAATAATCACCCCGCGAGAGAGAGAGAGAGAAACCCCAAATAATCACCCCGCGAGAGAGAGAGAAACCCCAAATAATCACCCCGAGAGAGAGAGAAACCCCAAATAATCACCCCGAGAGAGAGAGAGAGAGAAACCCCAAATAATCACCCCGAGAGAGAGAGAGAGAGAGAAACCCCAAATAATCACCCCGAGAGAGAGAGAGAGAAACCCCAAATAATCACCCCGTGAGAGAGAGAGAGAAACCCCAAATAATCACCCCGAGAGAGAGAGCGAGAAACCCCAAATAATCACCCCGAGAGAGAGAGAGAGAGACCCCAAATAATCACCCCGAGAGAGAGAGAGAGAAACCCCAAATAATCACCCCGAGAGAGAGAGAGAGAGAGAAACCCCAAATAATCACCCCGAGAGAGAGAGAGAGAGAAACCCCAAATAATCACCCCGAGAGAGAGAGAGAGAGAATCCCCAAATAATCACCCCGAGAGAGAGAGAGAGAGAGAGAAACCCCAAATAATCACCCCGAGAGAGAGAGAGAGAGAAACCCCAAATAATCAGCCCGAGAGAGAGAGAGAGAGAGAAACCCCAAATAATCACCCCGAGAGAGAGAGAGAGAGAAACCCCAAATAATCACCCCGAGAGAGAGAGAGAGAGAGAGAGAAACCCCAAATAATCACCCCGAGAGAGAGAGAGAGAGAGAAACCCCAAATAATCACACCGAGAGAGAGAGCGAGAAACCACAAATAATCACCCCGAGAGAGAGAGAGAGAGAGAGAAACCCCAAATAATCACCCCGAGGGAGAGAGAGAGACAAACCCCAAATAATCACCCCGAGAGAGAGAGAGAGAGAGAAACCCCAAATAATCACCCCGAGAGAGAGAGAGAGAGAAACCCCAAATAATCACCCCGAGAGAGAGAGAGAGAGAAACCCCTTATAATCACCCCGAGAGAGAGAGAGAGAGAGAGAGAAACCCCAAATAATCACCCCGAGAGAGAGAGAGAGAGAGAGAGACCCCAAATAATCACCCCGAGAGAGAGAGAGAGAGAAACCCCAAATAATCACCCCGAGAGAGAGAGAGAGAGAGAGAAACCCCAAATAATCACCCCGAGAGAGAGAGAGAGAGAAACCCCAAATAATCACCCCGAGAGACGGAGAGAAACCCCAAATAATCACCCCGAAAGAGAGAGTGAAACCCCAAATAATCACCCCGAGAGAGAGAGAAACCCCAATAATCACCCCGAGAGAGAGAGAGAGAGAAACCCCAAATAATCACCCCGAGAGAGAGAGTGAAACCCCAAATAATCACCCCGAGAGAGAGAGAGAGAATCCCCAAATAATCACCCCGAGAGAGAGAGAGAGAAACCCCAAATAATCACCCCGAGAGAGAGAGAGAGAGAGAGACCCCAAATAATCACCCCGAGAGAGAGAGAGAAACCCCAAATAATCACCCCGAGAGAGAGAGAGAGAGAGAGAGAAACCCCAAATAATCACCCCGAGAGAGAGAGAGAGAGAAACCCCAAATAATCACCCGAGAGAGAGAGTGAAACCCCAAATAATCACCCCGAGAGAGAGAGAGAGAATCCCCAAATAATCACCCCGAGAGAGAGAGAGAGAGAGAAACCCAAATAATCACCCCGAGAGAGAGAGAGAGAGAAACCCCAAATAATCACCCCGAGAGAGAGAGAGAGAGAGAGAGAAACCCCAAATAATCACCCCGAGAGAGAGAGAGAGAGAAACCCCAAATAATCACCCCGAGAGAGAGAGAGAGAGAGAGAAACCCCAAATAATTACCCCGCGAGAGAGAGAGAGAAACCCCAAATAATCACCCCGAGTGAGAGAGAGACCCCAAATAATCACCCCGAGAGAGAGAGAGAGAGAAACCCCAAATAATCACCCCGAGAGAGAGAGAGAGAGACCCCAAATAATCACCCCGAGAGAGAGAGAGAGAGAAACCCCAAATAATCACCCCGAGAGAGAGAGAGAGAGAAACCCCAAATAATCACCCCGAGAGAGAGAGAGAGAAACCCCAAATAATCACCCCGAGAGAGAGAGAGAGAGAGAAACCCCAAATAATCACCCGAGAGAGAGAGAGAGAGAAACCCCAAATAATCACCCCGCGAGAGAGAGAGAGAGAGAGAGAAACCCCAAATAATCACCCCGAGAGAGAGAGAGAGAGAGAAACCCCAAATAATCACCCCGAGAGAGAGAGAGAGAATCCCCAAATAATCACCCCGAGAGAGAGAGAGAGAGAGAGAAACCCCAAATAATCACCCCGAGAGAGAGAGAAACCCCCAAATAATCACCCCGAGAGAGAGAGAGAGAGAGAGAAACCCCAAATAATCACCCCGAGAGAGAGAGAGAGAGAGAGAGAAACCCAAATAATCACCCCGAGAGAGAGAGAGAGAGAGAGAAACCCCAAATAATCACCCCGCGAGAGAGAGAGAGAGAAACCCCAAATAATCACCCCGAGAGAGAGGAGAACCCCAAATAATCACCGCGAGAGAGAGAGAGAGAAACCCCAAATAATCACCCCGAGAGAGAGAGAAACCCCAAATAATCACCCCGCGAGAGAGAGAGAGAGAAACCCCAAATAATCACCCCGAGAGAGAGAGAGAGAGAAACCCCAAATAATCACCCCGAGAGAGAGAGAGACCCCAAATAATCACCCAGAGAGAGAGAGAGAGAGAAACCCCAAATAATCACCCCGAGAGAGAGAGAGAGAGAAACCCCAAATAATCACCCCGAGAGAGAGAGAGAGAAACCCCAAATAATCACCCCGAGAGAGAGAGAGAGAGAAACCCCAAATAATCACCCCGAGAGAGAGAGAGAGAAACCCCAAATAATCACCCCGAGAGAGAGAGAAACCCCAAATAATCACCCCGCGAGAGAGAGAGAGAGAAACCCCAAATAATCACCCCGAGAGAGAGAGAGAGAGAAACCCCAAATAATCACCCCGAGAGAGAGAGAGAGAGAGAGAAACCCAAATAATCACCCGAGAGAGAGAGAGAGAGAAACCCCAAATAATCACCCCGCGAGAGAGAGAGAGAGAAACCCCAAATAATCACCCCGCGAGAGAGAGAGAAACCCCAAATAATCACCCGAGAGGAGAGAGAAACCCCAAATAATCACCCCGAGAGAGAGAGAGAGAGAAACCCCAAATAATCACCCCGAGAGAGAGAGAGAGAGAGAAACCCCAAATAATCACCCCGAGAGAGAGAGAGAGAGAAACCCAAATAATCACCCCGTGAGAGAGAGAGAGAAACCCCAAATAATCACCCCGAGAGAGAGAGCGAGAAACCCCAAATAATCACCCCGAGAGAGAGAGAGAGAGACCCCAAATAATCACCCCGAGAGAGAGAGAGAGAAACCCCAAATAATCACCCCGAGAGAGAGAGAGAGAGAGAAACCCCAAATAATCACCCCGAGAGAGAGAGAGAGACAAACCCCAAATAATCACCCCGAGAGAGAGAGAGAGAGAAACCCCAAATAATCACCCCGAGAGAGAGAGAGAGAGAGAGAAACCCCAAATAATCACCCCGAGAGAGAGAGAGAGAGAAACCCCAAATAATCAGCCCGAGAGAGAGAGAGAGAGAGAAACCCCAAATAATCACCCCGAGAGAGAGAGAGAGAGAAACCCCAAATAATCACCCCGAGAGAGAGAGAGAGAGAGAGAGAAACCCAAATAATCACCCCGAGAGAGAGAGAGAGAGAGAAACCCCAAATAATCACACCGAGAGAGAGAGCGAGAAACCACAAATAATCACCCCGAGAGAGAGAGAGAGAGAGAGAAACCCCAAATAATCACCCCGAGGGAGAGAGAGAGAGAAACCCCAAATAATCACCCCGAGAGAGAGAGAGAGAGAGAAACCCCAAATAATCACCCCGAGAGAGAGAGAGAGAGAAACCCCAAATAATCACCCCGAGAGAGAGAGAGAGAGAAACCCCTTATAATCACCCCGAGAGAGAGAGAGAGAGAGAGAGAAACCCCAAATAATCACCCCGAGAGAGAGAGAGAGAGAGAGAGACCCCAAATAATCACCCCGAGAGAGAGAGAGAGAGAAACCCCAAATAATCACCCCGAGAGAGAGAGAGAGAGAGAGAAACCCCAAATAATCACCCCGAGAGAGAGAGAGAGAGAAACCCCAAATAATCACCCCGAGAGACGGAGAGAAACCCCAAATAATCACCCCGAAAGAGAGAGTGAAACCCCAAATAATCACCCCGAGAGAGAGAGAAACCCCAAATAATCACCCCGAGAGAGAGAGAGAGAAACCCCAAATAATCACCCCGAGAGAGAGAGTGAAACCCCAAATAATCACCCCGAGAGAGAGAGAGAGAATCCCCAAATAATCACCCCGAGAGAGAGAGAGAGAAACCCCAAATAATCACCCCGAGAGAGAGAGAGAGAGAGAGACCCCAAATAATCACCCCGAGAGAGAGAGAGAGAGAGAGAAACCCCAAATAATCACCCCGAGAGAGAGAGAGAGAGAGAGAGAAACCCCAAATAATCACCCCGAGAGAGAGAGAGAGAGAAACCCCAAATAATCACCCCGAGAGAGAGAGTGAAACCCCAAATAATCACCCCGAGAGAGAGAGAGAGAATCCCCAAATAATCACCCCGAGAGAGAGAGAGAGAGAGAAACCCCAAATAATCACCCCGAGAGAGAGAGAGAGAGAAACCCCAAATAATCACCCAGAGAGAGAGAGAGAAACCCCAAATAATCACCCCGAGAGAGAGAGAGAGAGAGAGAGAAACCCCAAATAATCACCCCGAGAGAGAGAGAGAGAGAGAGAGAAACCCCAAATAATCACCCCGAGAGAGAGAGAGAAACCCCAAATAATCACCCCGAGAGAGAGAGAGAGAGAAACCCCAAATAATCACCCCGAGAGAGAGCGAGAGAGAAACCCCAAATAATCACCCCGAGAGAGAGCGAGAGAGAAACCCCAAATAATCACCCCGAGAGAGAGAGAGAGAGAGAGAAACCCCAAATAATCACCCCGAGAGAGAGAGAGAGAGAGAGAAACCCCAAATAATCACCCCGAGAGAGAGAGAGAGAGAGAGAAACCCCAAATAATCACCCCGAGAGAGAGAGAGAAACCCCAAATAATCACCCCGAGAGAGAGAGAGAGAGAGAGAGAGAAACCCCAAATAATCATCCCGAGAGAGAGAGAGAGAGAGAAACCCCAAATAATCACCCCGAGAGAGAGAGAGAGAGAGAGAGAGAAACCCCAAATAATCACCCCGTGAGAGAGAGAGAAACCCCAAATAATCACCCCGAGAGAGAGAGAGAGAAACCCCAAATAATCACCCCGAGAGAGAGAGAGAGAGAGAGAGAGAAACCCCAAATAATCACCCCGAGAGAGAGAGAGAGAGAGAAACCCCAAATAATCACCCCGAGAGAGAGAGAGAGAAACCCCAAATAATCACCCCGAGAGAGAGAGAGAGAGAGAGAGAGAAACCCCAAATAATCACCCCGTGAGAGAGAGAGAAACCCCAAATAATCACCCCGAGAGAGAGAGAGAGAAACCCCAAATAATCACCCCGAGAGAGAGAGAGAGAGAGAGAGAGAAACCCCAAATAATCACCCCGAGAGAGAGAGAGAGAGAGAAACCCCAAATAATCACCCCGAGAGAGAGAGAGAGAGAAACCCCAAATAATCGCCCCGAGAGAGAGAGAGAGAGCGAGAGAAACCCCAAATAATCACCCCGAGAGAGAGAGAGAGAAACCCCAAATAATCACCCCGAGAGAGAGAGAGAGAGAAACCCCAAATAATCACCCCGAGAGAGAGAGAGAGAGAAACCCCAAATAATCACCCAGAGAGAGAGAGAGAGAGAGAAACCCCAAATAATCACCCCGAGAGAGAGAGAAACCCCAAATAATCACCCCGAGAGAGAGAGAGAAACCCCAAATAATCACCCCGAGAGAGAGAGAGAGAGAGAGAAACCCCAAATAATCACCCAGAGAGAGAGAGAGAGAGAAACCCCAAATAATCACCCCTAGAGAGAGAGAGAGAGAGAAACTCCAAATAATCACCCCGAGAGAGAGAGAGAGAAACTCCAAATAATCACCCCGAGAGAGAGAGAGAGAGAGAAACCCCAAATAATCACCCAGAGAGAGAGAGAGAAACCCCAAATAATCACCCCGAGAGAGAGAGAGAGAAACCCCAAATAATCACCCCGAGAGAGAGTGAGAAACCCCAAATAATCACCCCGAGAGAGAGAGAGAGAAACCCCAAATAATCACCCCGAGAGAGAGAGAGAGAAACCCCAAATAATCACCCCGAGAGAGAGAGAGAGAAACCCCAAATAATCACCCCGAGAGAGAGAGAGAGAGAGAGAGAAACCCCAAATATTCACCCCGAGAGAGAGAGAGAGAGAGAAACCCCAAATAATCACCCCGAGAGAGAGAGAAACCCCAAATAATCACCCCGAGAGAGAGAGAGAAACCCCAAATAATCACCCCGAGAGAGAGAGAGAGAAACCCCAAATAATCACTCCGAGAGAGAGAGAGAGAGAGAAACCCCAAATAATCACCCCGAGAGAGAGAGAGAGAGAGAAACCCCAAATAATCACCCCGAGAGAGAGAGAGAGAGAGAAACCCCAAATAATCACCCCGAGAGAGAGAGAGAGAGAGAGAGAGAAACCCCAAATAATCACCCAGTGAGAGAGAGAGAGAGAGAGAGAGAGAAACCCCAAATAATCACCCCGTGAGAGAGAGAGAAACCCCAAATAATCACCCCGAGAGAGAGAGAGAGAGAGAGAGAGAAACCCCAAATAATCACCCAGAGAGAGAGAGAGAGAAACACCAAATAATCACCCCGAGAGAGAGAGAGAGAGAGAGAAACCCCAAATAATCACCCCGAGAGAGAGAGAGAGAAACCCCAAATAATCACCCCGAGAGAGAGAGAGAGAGAGAGAAACCCCAAATAATCACCCCGAGAGAGAGAGAAACCCCAAATAATCACCCCGAGAGAGAGAGAGAAACCCCAAATAATCACCCCGAGAGAGAGAGAAACCCCAAATAATCACCCCGAGAGAGAGAGAGAGAGAGAGAAACCCCAAATAATCACCGCGAGAGAGAGAGAGAGAGAGAGAGAAACCCCAAATAATCACCTCGAGAGAGAGAGAGAGAGAGAAACCCCAAATAATCACCCCGAGAGAGAGAGAGAGAGAAACCCCAAATAATCACCCCGAGAGAGAGAGAGAGAAACCCCAAATAATCACCCGAGAGAGAGAGAGAGAGAAACCCCAAATAATCACCCCGAGAGAGAGAGAGAAACCCCAAATAATCACCCCGAGAGAGAGAGAGAGAGAAACCCCAAATAATCACCCCGAGAGAGAGAGAAACCCCAAATAATCACCCCGAGAGAGAGAGAGAGAAACCCCAAATAATCACCCCGAGAGAGAGAGAGAGAGAAACCCCAAATAATCACCCCGAGAGAGAGAGAGAGAAACCCCAAATAATCACCCCGAGAGAGAGAGAGAGAGAGAAACCCCAAATAATCACCCCGAGAGAGAGAGAGAAACCCCAAATAATCACCGAGAGAGAAAGAGAGAGAGAGAAACCCCAAATAATCACCCCGAGAGAGAGAGAGAGAGAGAGAGAAACCCCAAATAATCACTCCGAGAGAGAGAGAGAGAGAAACCCCAAATAATCACCCCGAGAGAGAGAGAGAGAGAATCCCCAAATAATCACCCCGAGAGAGAGAGAGAGAGAGAGAGAGAGAAACCCCAAATAATCACCCCGAGAGAGAGAGAGAGAGAAACCCCAAATAATCACCCCGAGAGAGAGAGAGAGAGAGAGAGAAACCCCAAATAATCACCCCGAGAGAGAGAGAGAGAGAAACCCCAAATAATCACCCCGAGAGAGAGAGTGAAACCCCAAATAATCACCCCGAGAGAGAGAGAGAGAGAGAGAGAAACCCCAAATAATCACCCCGAGAGAGAGAGAGAAACCCCAAATAATCACCCCGAGAGAGAGAGAGAGAGAAACCCCAAATAATCACCCGAGAGAGAGAGAGAGAGAGAGAAACCCCAAATAATCACCCCGAGAGAGAGAGAGAGAGAAACCCCAAATAATCACCCCGAGAGAGAGCGAGAGAGAAACCCCAAATAATCACCCGAGAGAGAGAGAGAGAGAGAGAAACCCCAAATAATCACCCCGAGAGAGAGAGAGAGAGAAACCCCAAATAATCACCCCGAGAGAGAGAGAGAGAGAAACCCCAAATAATCACCCCGAGAGAGAGAGAGAGAGAAACCCCAAATAATCACCCCGAGAGAGAGAGAGAGAGAAACCCCAAATAATCACCCCGAGAGAGAGAGAGAGAGAAACCCCAAATAATCACCCCGAGAGAGAGAGAGAGAGAGAGAGAGAAACCCCAAATAATCACCCCGAGAGAGAGAGAGAGAGAGAAACCCCAAATAATCACCCCGAGAGAGAGAGAGAGAGAAACCCCAAATAATCGCCCCGAGAGAGAGAGAGAGAGAGAGAGAAACCCCAAATAATCACCCCGAGAGAGAGAGAGAGAAACCCCAAATAATCACCCCGAGAGAGAGAGAGAGAGAGAAACTCCAAATAATCACCCTGAGAGAGAGAGAGAAACCCCAAATAATCACCCCGAGAGAGAGAGAAACCCCAAATAATCACCCCGAGAGAGAGAGAGAGAGAGAAACCCCAAATAATCACCCCGAGAGAGAGAGAAACCCCAAATAATCACCCCGAGAGAGAGAGAGAGAGAGAAACCCCAAATAATCACCCAGAGAGAGAGAGAGAAACCCCAAATAATCACCCGATCGAGAGAGAGAGCGAGTGAGAGAGAGAGAAACCCCAAATATTCACCCCGAGAGAGAGTGAGAAACCCCAAATAATCACCCGAGCGAGAGAGAGAGAGAAACCCCAAATAATCACCCCGAGAGAGAGAGAGAGAAACCCCAAATAATCACCCCGAGAGAGAGAGAGAGAGAGAGAAACCCCAAATAATCACCCCGAGAGAGAGAGAGAGAGAGAGAAACCCCAAATAATCACCCCGAGAGAGAGAGAAACCCCAAATAATCACCCCGAGAGAGAGAGAGAGAGAAACCCCAAATAATCACCCCGAGAGAGAGAGAAACCCCAAATAATCACCCCGAGAGAGAGAGAGAGAGAAACCCCAAATAATCACCCCGAGAGAGAGAGAGAGAGAAACCCCAAATAATCACCCCGAGAGAGAGAGAGAGAGAAACCCCAAATAATCGCCCCGAGAGAGAGAGAGAGAGAGAGAAACCCCAAATAATCACCCCGAGAGAGAGAGAGAAACCCCAAATAATCACCCCGAGAGAGAGAGAGAGAGAGAGAGAGAAACCCCAAATAATCACCCCGAGAGAGAGAGAGAGAAACCCCAAATAATCACCCCGAGAGAGAGAGAGAGAGAGAGAGAGAAACCCCAAATAATCACCCCGAGAGAGAGAGAGAGAGAGAGAGAAACCCCAAATAATCACCCCGAGAGAGAGAGAGAGAGAAACCCCAAATAATCACCCCGAGAGAGAGAGAGAGAGAAACCCCAAATAATCGCCCCGAGAGAGAGAGAGAGAGAGAGAAACCCCAAATAATCACCCCGAGAGAGAGAGAGAAACCCCAAATAATCACCCCGAGAGAGAGAGAGAGAGAAACCCCAAATAATCACCCCGAGAGAGAGAGAGAGAGAGAAACCCCAAATAATCACCCCGAGAGAGAGAGAGAGAAACCCCAAATAATCACTCCGAGAGAGAGAGAGAGAGAGAAACCCCAAATAATCACCCCGAGAGAGAGAGAGAGAGAGAAACCCCAAATAATCACCCCGAGAGAGAGAGAGAGAGAGAAACCCCAAATAATCACCCCGAGAGAGAGAGAGAGAGAGAAACCCCAAATAATCACCCCGAGAGAGAGAGAGAGAGAGAGAGAAACCCCAAATAATCACCCCGAGAGAGAGAGAGAGAGAAACCCCAAATAATCACCCCGAGAGAGAGAGAGAGAGAGAGAAACCCCAAATAATCACCCCGAGAGAGAGAGAGACCCCAAATAATCACCCCGAGAGAGAGAGAAACCCCAAATAATCACCCCGAGAGAGAGAGAGAGAAACCCCAAATAATCACCCCGAGAGAGAGAGAAACCCCAAATAATCACCCCGAGAGAGAGAGAGAGAGAAACCCCAAATAATCACCCCGAGAGAGAGAGAGAAACCCCAAATAATCACCCCGAGAGAGAGAGAGAGAGAAACCCCAAATAATCACCCCGAGAGAGAGAGAGAGAGAGAGAGAAACCCCAAATAATCACCCCGAGAGAGAGAGAGAGAGAAACCCCAAATAATCACCCCGAGAGAGAGAGAGAGAGAGAGAAACCCCAAATAATCACCCCGAGAGAGAGAGAGAGAGAGAGAGAAACCCCAAATAATCACCTCGAGAGAGAGAGAGAGAGAAACCCCAAATAATCACCCGAGAGAGAGAGAGAGAGAAACCCCAAATAATCACCCCGAGAGAGAGAGAGAGAGAGAAACCCCAAATAATCACCCCGAGAGAGAGAGAGAAACCCCAAATAATCACCGAGAGAGAAAGAGAGAGAGAGAAACCCCAAATAATCACTCCGAGAGAGAGAGAGAGAGAGAGAGAGAAACCCCAAATAATCACCCCGAGAGAGAGAGAGAAACCCCAAATAATCACCGAGGGAGAGAGAGAGAGAGAGAAACCCCAAATAATCACTCCGAGAGAGAGAGAGAGAGAGAGAGAGAAACCCCAAATAATCACCCCGAGAGAGAGAGAGAGAGAAACCCCAAATAATCACCCCGAGAGAGAGAGAGAGAGAATCCCCAAATAATCACCCCGAGAGAGAGAGAGAGAGAGAGAGAAAGCCCAAATAATCACCCCGAGAGAGAGAGAGAGAGAGAGAGAAACCCCAAATAATCACTCCGAGAGAGAGAGAGAGAGAGAGAGAAACCCCAAATAATCACTCCGAGAGAGAGAGAGAGAGAATCCCCAAATAATCACCCCGAGAGAGAGAGAGAGAGAGAGAGAGAGAAACCCCAAATAATCACCCCGGGAGAGAGAGAGAGAAACCCCAAATAATCACCCCGAGAGAGAGAGAGAGAGAGAGAGAAACCCCAAATAATCACCCCGAGAGAGAGAGAGAGAAACCCCAAATAATCACTCCGAGAGAGAGAGAGAGAGAGAAACCCCAAATAATCACCCCGAGAGAGAGAGAGAGAGAGAAACCCCAAATAATCACCCCGAGAGAGAGAGAGAGAGAGAAACCCCAAATAATCACCCCGAGAGAGAGAGAGAGAGAGAAACCCCAAATAATCACCCCGAGAGAGAGAGAGAGAGAGAGAGAAACCCCAAATAATCACCCCGAGAGAGAGAGAGAGAGAAACCCCAAATAATCACCCCGAGAGAGAGAGAGAGAGAGAGAAACCCCAAATAATCACCCCGAGAGAGAGAGAGACCCCAAATAATCACCCCGAGAGAGAGAGAAACCCCAAATAATCACCCCGAGAGAGAGAGAGAGAAACCCCAAATAATCACCCCGAGAGAGAGAGAAACCCCAAATAATCACCCCGAGAGAGAGAGAGAGAGAAACCCCAAATAATCACCCCGAGAGAGAGAGAGAAACCCCAAATAATCACCCCGAGAGAGAGAGAGAGAGAAACCCCAAATAATCACCCCGAGAGAGAGAGAGAGAGAGAGAGAAACCCCAAATAATCACCCCGAGAGAGAGAGAGAGAGAAACCCCAAATAATCACCCCGAGAGAGAGAGAGAGAGAGAGAAACCCCAAATAATCACCCCGAGAGAGAGAGAGAGAGAGAGAGAAACCCCAAATAATCACCTCGAGAGAGAGAGAGAGAGAAACCCCAAATAATCACCCGAGAGAGAGAGAGAGAGAAACCCCAAATAATCACCCCGAGAGAGAGAGAGAGAGAGAAACCCCAAATAATCACCCCGAGAGAGAGAGAGAAACCCCAAATAATCACCGAGAGAGAAAGAGAGAGAGAGAAACCCCAAATAATCACTCCGAGAGAGAGAGAGAGAGAGAGAGAGAAACCCCAAATAATCACCCCGAGAGAGAGAGAGAAACCCCAAATAATCACCGAGGGAGAGAGAGAGAGAGAGAAACCCCAAATAATCACTCCGAGAGAGAGAGAGAGAGAGAGAGAGAAACCCCAAATAATCACCCCGAGAGAGAGAGAGAGAGAAACCCCAAATAATCACCCCGAGAGAGAGAGAGAGAGAATCCCCAAATAATCACCCCGAGAGAGAGAGAGAGAGAGAGAGAAAGCCCAAATAATCACCCCGAGAGAGAGAGAGAGAGAGAGAGAAACCCCAAATAATCACTCCGAGAGAGAGAGAGAGAGAGAGAGAAACCCCAAATAATCACTCCGAGAGAGAGAGAGAGAGAATCCCCAAATAATCACCCCGAGAGAGAGAGAGAGAGAGAGAGAGAGAAACCCCAAATAATCACCCCGGGAGAGAGAGAGAGAAACCCCAAATAATCACCCCGAGAGAGAGAGAGAGAGAGAGAGAAACCCCAAATAATCACCCCGAGAGAGAGAGAGAGAGAGAGAATCCCCAAATAATCACCCCGAGAGAGAGAGAGAGAGAGAGAGAGAGAAACCCCAAATAATCACCCCGAGAGAGAGAGAGAGAGAAACCCCAAATAATCACCCCGAGAGAGAGAGAGAGAGAAACCCCAAATAATCACCCCGAGAGAGAGAGAAACCCCAAATAATCACCCCGAGAGAGAGAGAGAGAGAAACCCCAAATAATCACCCCGAGAGAGAGAGAGAGAGAGAGAGAAACCCCAAATAATCACCCCGAGAGAGAGAGAGAGAGAGAGAGAAACCCCAAATAATCACCCCGAGAGAGAGAGAGAGAGAAACCCCAAATAATCACCCAGAGAGAGAGAGAGAGAGAGAAACCCCAAATAATCACCCCGAGAGAGAGAGAGAGAGAAACCCCAAATAATCACCCCGAGAGAGAGAGAGAGAGAAACCCCAAATAATCACCCCGAGAGAGAGAGAGAGAGAGAGAGAAACCCCAAATAATCACCCCGAGAGAGAGAGAGAGAAACCCCAAATAATCACCCTGAGAGAGAGAGAGAGAAACCCCAAATAATCACCCCGAGAGAGAGAGAGAGAGAGAGAGAAACCCCAAATAATCACCCCGAGAGAGAGAGAGAGAGAGAGAATCCCCAAATAATCACCCCGAGAGAGAGAGAGAGAGAGAGAGAGAGAAACCCCAAATAATCACCCCGAGAGAGAGAGAGAGAGAAACCCCAAATAATCACCCCGAGAGAGAGAGAGAGAGAAACCCCAAATAATCACCCAGAGAGAGAGAGAGAGAGAAACCCCAAATAATCACCCCGAGAGAGAGAGAGAGAAACCCCAAATAATCACCCCGAGAGAGAGAGAGAGAGAGAGAGAAACCCCAAATAATCACCCCGAGAGAGAGAGAGAGAGAGAGAATCCCCAAATAATCACCCCGAGAGAGAGAGAGAGAGAGAGAGAGAGAAACCCCAAATAATCACCCCGAGAGAGAGAGAGAGAGAAACCCCAAATAATCACCCCGAGAGAGAGAGAGAGAAACCCCAAATAATCACCCCGAGAGAGAGAGAAACCCCAAATAATCACCCCGAGAGAGAGAGAGAGAGAAACCCCAAATAATCACCCCGAGAGAGAGAGAGAGAGAGAGAGAAACCCCAAATAATCACCCCGAGAGAGAGAGAGAGAGACCCCAAATAATCACCCCGAGAGAGAGAGAGAAACCCCAAATAATCACCCCGAGAGAGAGAGAGAGAGAGAAACCCCAAATAATCACCCCGAGAGAGAGAGAGAGAAACCCCAAATAATCACCCAGAGAGAGAGAGAGAAACCCCAAATAATCACCCCGAGAGAGAGAGAGAGGGAGAGAGAGAAACCCCAAATAATCACCTAGAGAGAGAGAGAGAGAGAAACCCCAAATAATCACCCCGAGAGAGAGAGAGAGAGAGAAACCCCAAATAATCACCCCGAGAGAGAGAGAGAGAAACCCCAAATAATCACCCCGAGAGAGAGAGAGAGAGAGAGAGAGAGAAACCCCAAATAATCACCCCGAGAGAGAGAGAGAGAAACCCCAAATAATCACCCCGAGAGAGAGAGAGAGAGAAACCCCAAATAATCACCCCGAGAGAGAGAGAAACCCCAAATAATCACCCCGAGAGAGAGAGAGAGAGAAACCCCAAATAATCACCCCGAGAGAGAGAGAGAGAGAGAGAGAAACCCCAAATAATCACCCCGAGAGAGAGAGAGAGAGACCCCAAATAATCACCCCGAGAGAGAGAGAGAAACCCCAAATAATCACCCCGAGAGAGAGAGAGAGAGAGAGAAACCCCAAATAATCACCCCGAGAGAGAGAGAGAGAGAGAGAAACCCCAAATAATCACCCGAAAGAGAGAGAGAGAGAGAGAGAAACCCCAAATAATCACCCCGAGAGAGAGAGAAACCCCAAATAATCTCCCCGAGAGAGAGAGAGAGAGAAACCCCAAATAATCACCCCGAGAGAGAGAGAGAGAGAGAGAGAGAGAGAAACCCCAAATAATCACCCCGAGAGAGAGAGAGAGAGAGAGAGAAACCCCAAATAATCACCCCGAGAGAGAGAGAGAAACCCCAAATAATCACCCCGAGAGAGAGAGAGAGAGAAACCCCAAATAATCACTCCGAGAGAGAGAGAGAGAGAGAGAGAGAGAAACCCCAAATAATCACCCCGAGAGAGAGAGAGAGAGAAACCCCAAATAATCACCCCGAGAGAGAGAGAGAGAGAGAGAAACCCCAAATAATCACCCCGAGAGAGAGAGAGAGAAACCCCAAATAATCACCCCGAGAGAGAGAGAGAGAGAGAAACCCCAAATAATCACCCCGAGAGAGAGAGAGAGAGAAACCCCAAATAATCACCCCGAGAGAGAGAGAGAGAGAAACCCCAAATAATCACCCCGAGAGAGAGAGAGAGAGAGAGAGAAACCCCAAATAATCACCCCGAGAGAGAGAGAAACCCCAAATAATCTCCCCGAGAGAGAGAGAGAGAGAAACCCCAAATAATCACCCCGAGAGAGAGAGAGAGAGAGAGAGAGAGAGAAACCCCAAATAATCACCCCGAGAGAGAGAGAGAGAGAGAGAGAAACCCCAAATAATCACCCCGAGAGAGAGAGAGAAACCCCAAATAATCACCCCGAGAGAGAGAGAGAGAGAAACCCCAAATAATCACTCCGAGAGAGAGAGAGAGAGAGAGAGAGAGAAACCCCAAATAATCACCCCGAGAGAGAGAGAGAGAAACCCCAAATAATCACCCCGAGAGAGAGAGAGAGAGAGAGAAACCCCAAATAATCACCCCGAGAGAGAGAGAGAGAAACCCCAAATAATCACCCCGAGAGAGAGAGAGAGAGAGAAACCCCAAATAATCACCCCGAGAGAGAGAGAGAGAGAGAAACCCCAAATAATCACCCCGAGAGAGAGAGAGAGAGAGAAACCCCAAATAATCACCCCGAGAGAGAGAGAGAGAGAGAAACCCCAAATAATCACCCCGAGAGAGAGAGAGAGAGAGAGAATCCCCAAATAATCACCCCGAGAGAGAGAGAGCGAGAAACCCCAAATAATCACCCCGAGAGAGAGAGAGAGACCCCAAATAATCGCCCCGAGAGAGAGAGAGAGAGAGAGAGAAACCCCAAATAATCACCCCGAGAGAGAGAGAGAAACCCCAAATAATCACCCCGAGAGAGAGAGAGAGAGAGAGAGAAACCCCAAATAATCACCCCGAGAGAGAGAGAGAAACCCCAAATAATCACCCCGAGAGAGAGAGAGAGAGAGAGAGAGAAACCCCAAATAATCACCCCGAGAGAGAGAGAGAGAGAGAGAGAGAAACCCCAAATAATCACCCGAGAGAGAGAGAGAGAGAGAGAAACCCCAAATAATCACCCCGAGAGAGAGAGAGAGAGAGAGAGAAACCCCAAATAATCACCCCGAGAGAGAGAGAGAGGGAGAGAGAGAAACCCCAAATAATCACCCGAGAGAGAGAGAGAGAGAGAGAAACCCCAAATAATCACCCCGAGAGAGAGAGAGAGAGAGAGAGAAACCCCAAATAATCACCGAGAGAGAGAGAGAGAGAGAGAGAGAAACCCCAAATAATCACCCCGAGAGAGAGAGAGAGAGAAACCCCAAATAATCACCCCGAGAGAGAGAGAGAAACCCCAAATAATCACCCCGAGAGAGAGAGAGAGGGAGAGAGAGAAACCCCAAATAATCACCCGAGAGAGAGAGAGAGAGAGAGAAACCCCAAATAATCACCCCGAGAGAGAGAGAGAAACCCCAAATAATCACCCCGAGAGAGAGAGAGAGAGAGAGAGAAACCCCAAATAATCACCCCGAGAGAGAGAGAGAGAGAGAGAAACCCCAAATAATCACCCCGAGAGAGAGAGAGAGAGAGAGAGAAACCCCAAATAATCACCCCGAGAGAGAGAGAGAGAGAAACCCCAAATTATCACCCAGAGAGAGAGAGAGAGAGAGAGAAACCCCAAATAATCACCCCGAGAGAGAGAGAGAGAGAATCCCCAAATAATCACCCCGAGAGAGAGAGAGAGAGAGAGAGAAACCCCAAATAATCACCCCGTGAGAGAGAGAGAGAGAGAAACCCCAAATAATCACCCCGAGAGAGAGAGAGAGAGAGAGAGAAACCCCAAATAATCACCCCGAGAGAGAGAGAGAGAGAAACCCCAAATAATCACCCCGAGAGAGAGAGAGAGAAACCC